>NC_056741.1:1436335279-1436397779 GCF_019279795.1 Protopterus annectens
TCAGACACAACAAAAAGTTTAAATATATTTAATAATAAGTAAAATAAGACAATACTAAATATGTATTTACAGTGACATCAGAGTTCAAAACCACAGGAAATATTTAAAATAACATTGCAGTAGAGGCTCACACAAATAACGAAACACATCTAAACTAAGCTTTACTATATTCCTGGCTGTATCTAACAGAGTTATACTGTTCCCTAGAAACTTACTTCATTAGAGCGATGCATATGTGGTGAATCATTCTTGTTGTTGTCGGGTCCAAGACATAATCCAGAATGCTGTGTCTCACTAAGAGACTTCTCAGATTAATATTTAAAATATTACTGCTGGGATATCTTGCAGAATGGCATAATTTCTGCTCATCTGACTTCTAGTTCTTAGGTCAAAACCCCCATTGCTAGAAGCTGGCAGCATTTAGTATCTACCTGTAAAAATATACAGACAAGGGCTTTTGTTTAGATCTTTGGCAGATGCTGGAAGTCATAAAACAATTGCATTTCTTCATGCTTCAGAAGTAGCAATTATTTCACTCTGAGGACAATACAGAAAGCTTCCTAGTATATACTTTGTGTCTATAGCTGCATTGAAAAATTGAGAGATAGCCTCTTTATTGTGTAGCCTGTAAAGTAATTTAATTTTAGATATTTTTTCTAAAGTTTGCTGGACTTACGTTAACCCTCCAGTTTCTTCTGTTAAGCATATACATTTAAACAGTTACAGTAATGCAGGTACATTTCTGTTCTGTAACAGTAGTGCGCACTGTGGTTACATTTCAGACACCGCACTCTACAAATACATTTTCAACACATACATCTGTACAAGCAGTTTGATATAAACATAACATAAAGTTCTAATAGATTTGTAACACAAGCATCTCATATATATCATTTCGATATTCACCAATGATGTATAATTATTTACAAAATTACATCTAGCCATGCTGGCAGTATCTCCTTTTGTCACATTGGGGATCACCCAGCAGTATTGGAGTACTGCAAAAGTGATCTAAAAAAGGACACAGTACCATTATGTAAGAGCTTACAATAAAGGTAGATGTTTTACTGATCACTGTTGCAGTATTGCATCCCTCCCTCCTTACCCTTTACTGTTTGTACTTCTCTATACACCCTGTGGACTGAGTGGAAAGCAGTTTGTTCTATCCTCCTTTTAGCTGACCTTGTCGTTTTTTTTTTTTTTTTTTGCTGTATTACTCAAGCTTTTCCGGGGTCTCCTGGCTTTATATAGTCTGAGGATTTTACAATCCTACATCCAGTTTTCTACCCTACCTCCTTGGGCTTAGGTCATATGCCGGACCCGTGAGGAATATAGAAGGCTTTTGGCTTTGGTGTGTTGACCAGATGTCAGGTTACTTTGGTAAGATCACTCTAAGGTATTGGAATACTGCAACAGTAATTAATAGGATATCTACTGTTGTGGTGTGTTGTTGCATGACTGTACAGTCCGTCTCATAGGGTAAAGCAGAACTACTTAACATTTTTTCAAATCCATGACAGTTGCAGTTCTGTCCAGTTCTCTTTTCTGAAGCAGTAACTTCCTCATCTCCTCACACTGAAGTGGAGTGGTCTTTGATCTCACCTGTGATGTTTTCTTTTCAAGCTACTGGAAGCATTTTAACTTGTGAATTTCTTGTATAGCCTGATGAAGGGCATAACCTGATTTTTTTCAAGAATGTCTGCTGCATAAATGGTGTGTGTTTTGATTAATGGTGGCTTTAGCAGAAACCCAGCTGAAATAATTGTCAGTGGAAATTCTAGTCTCTAATAAGCGAAGGTTTTCTTTCCATTTAATTGATAGTAAATATTAAGCATTGGCCATCTATATTGTGCATAGCTGGGTGGCAGTCAAGATAAAAGATCTTTCCCTGATGGAACCATTTTGAGGAAGGAGGACAAATAGAGAGACTGGCATTTTTTTCTTTCCAAGCTTCTAATGGAGTGTTCACCTTTGAAAATATTTATTTGGTTCTAGATGTTCTTGTCTGTATTAGAGACTTATTCTTTTGACAGCATTTTAAAGTCAGCTAGTGTGATCATGACCTTTCAGGATGTCACGCAGGACAGAGCCTAGAGCAAGATCTTATTAAGCTTCTGTATCCTTAAACAGTGCAGGTTCCTGTAGTGTTTGTTTCTTTTTGAGGAGCTACTCAAAACTTATTTCTACCAGCCTTACCTTCTCCTATTTTAACATTAAGGAAATTGCTCCAAAACAAAGAACCTCCAGTCTAAGACTGCTCCAAAGAAGGATTGTTCTGTAGCAGTGTAACATACCTTCATATATTCAGAAGGATCTCAGCCAGCAGGTGTTTCCTACCTCCTTCTCCTATGATGTGGAGCATATTACAGAGTTGCACATTTCCACTTTCCTTTGTTTTCTTGTCGTGCTTTTAATGCCTACAGAAAACAGTGCCAGAATCAGAGTGTGGTTCTTCCTTGAGGCACTCCATCTTCATTGGCATTTATTTAGCCTCAGAAGGGCCTGACTAGGAAGATGCATTTAGAATAGCTATTGCACAGGATGGGGAAGGACGGTGGAGGTGTCTCAGTCTTCATCCAGAAGAGACTCGCATCAAGGTAGATAAATCAGCATAATGCACTAGTACTTCTTGACGTGCACATGACTGTCAGAATCCCTTCTGTTATACATGAAGGCCACAACACCTATCCATGGGAAATAGAATCACTCAGTATTAAACCCAGCACAGTTTTTCTAGGTGATCTAAACTGTCCAGCTATAGACTGGAAAATCTGCACCATCACTAATACAGAAGCACAGAGATTTCTGGACTTTATCAATAGAAATGTACTGGAACAATTGGTCAGAGTACTCACTAGGAGGAACAGCGTCTTGGATCTTGTCCTTACTAATAATGGGGCATCTTGCACCATCCGTTGCATATATTCACCACTTGTTAGGTCTAATCATAAAGTCATCTTCTTCTATACAACATTGAAACCAGAAATTCCTTCCACCCAAGGTACATTTGACAAACTACTTTACTCCTAAGTGATACACTGGCATTCTTCAAATCCCCATCAAGCCCAGATAACTCCACTGATTATGCGGAAACATATACCACCACATTACACCAGCATGTACACAGCTGCATAGATGCAGCTGCACCTTCTTGGAACAAGTACAGGGCAAATCCCAGAAACAAACACATGAGGTGGAGCCTTAGTATCAACAAGCTTTGCAATGAAAAGTTATAAGAATAATGCCTAGAATGATAGAGCCTTCATCACTGAAGTAAACAACTCAGGAGTGTAATAAAATCCACCAAAGACACGTTTGAGGCTAAATTTGCTATCCAAGCCAAAGACGATCACAAGGCCTTTTTTAGTTATGTTTGCAATCTGAAAATGCAGCAATGCACTGAACTGATTGTGAATGATGTTACCTACACTGAGGCTGAAGATGTAGCGAACCTACCAGCTGATAAATTAGCTCTAACTTTCCCCTGCTTCCCCTGTGATTGTCCCTTAACATATACCTGAAACTAGCTCACCACCAACTACTACACAAGACCAAGTCCTAAAAGCACTATGAAAAATTAAAAAAAAACTGCACCAGTGAATCCTAGCAATATTCTTGGATGCATCTTAAATACGATTTAGCCATCCCACTAAAAACACACTTCAACCTCCAATCAGGTTTTGTACCAAACAAATGGAGAGCAGATAGTAATTCCCCTGCATAAGGAAGGGCCCTCCACAGAACCGTAAGTCTGACCTTCTTTATGTATGCAAAGCCATGAAAAGACATATGTAACAAAGTAATAAGGAAATAGGGAACATCCAAACTTTGGACCTGGACCCATCCCAGTTTGGATTCATCAAGAGCAGGTCATGCTTACTCAACCTGATGGACTTTTTTGAAAAGGTCATCAAAGCAATAGATAAAGGTATGTACCTCAACCTAGCCATAGCTTTTGACACAATCCCTTGCTCAAGCACAGTAGAAAAGCTAAATAAACTGGAAATAAAACTCTACAAAATATCCCAACTAACAAACTAGTTTTTCTTTTCATTTTTACTGATTGTTTTTTTCTGTGTGACCTTGTCACTCATTGTTTTTGGTTTGTTAGTAGGGATATTTTGCCTACATCCTAATGTTTATGGACATCAGCTGAGTACGACAACCCTGTGTTTTCAAATGTTAGCCAAAGAGTCCACTTATGTTGTGCTGATGAGGCCATAAGAAGGCTGAAACATGCATGCCCACAGCTAGTGGAGTTTGGCTTTATTGGCCTGAATTTGTCCATAACAGACCTAAAAAAAAAAAAAAAAGTCATGGGCATTCACAACTGCCATATAGCTGAAACACCTGATGTCCTTAAGGGGTCATTTGCATATATCCCATGTTACTTGTAATACACTAGTGATATCTGCATTGCTTACTGTACTTATTTCCTTGTTTCACTTGAAAGAAAGTTACTGTTTGTCGTTTTTGCATTTAGTTACTTGTATCACATTGCACTCAAGTTACCTGGCGCTTGCTCACTAAAGCAATTATATAAGTCAGCACTAAAAATTAAAAGCACTACACCCTCACTCCCCACTGGCCCTTGTTTTCAATTAAGGATTTCCCAATATTATTCTAGCATGTCCAAAGGTCAGTTGTCAATCTCCTCTCCGGTCCAGCTGGTGAATCTGGGAATCTTGAGGCAATGTTATAACTGCCTCATGTACACAGACAACCCTCTCCTCCTCCCACATAACACAAATACTTGCGAGAGATGCAGCTATTTAGCCAAACTGGAGGCTGAGCTCTCTCAACTCAGGACTGGCAAGACCAGACAGGAGGAGAAGGCAACTACACACACCACAAAAACAGCCTCACATAATGCTACCACTCCACTGAATCAAACACATAAACACACAAAGACATACTCGGAGGCTCTGAGTAAAAATTACCTAAACAGCAGAGGCCTCCAAAGCAGACACCCAAACAACTGCTACCTCAAGACACCCCACAAGCAACACATAAACCACAAAAGCAGTGTGCAAAGCAGTCACAGCCCTTAAGGCCAAATACAACACCAAACATACTTGTCATAGGTGACTCCATAGTCAGACACACTGACGTCCCACTCACCAGGCTGAACAAGGAGAGGGTCACAGTAAGCTGCCTATCGGGCGCTAGAATCCGCCACATAACACAAGCACTCGGGTCACTCCACAGCAAGTACAAATATGACACAGTCATTGTCCATGCTGGTGTGAACGACCTGAGACGCACCTCCCTGGACTGCATGAAAAGAGACATAGAGGAGCTCTCTGATTATGTAGCCCAGGCAGGTATGACCCTAACCCTGAGCAGTATCCTTCCTTCACCAAGAATGATGCCACAATATAGAGACAAGATGATCAGCTTTAACAATTGGCTTAATGTCTGGTGTCATTCAAAGGGGATCCAGTGTCTGTCTGCCTGGGATGACATGCTTGACAAGCCACGCTGCTTCGCAAGGGACGGCTTGCACCTGTCACCCTGGGATTCCGGATATTGGCTAAGGCTCTTGCCACCCCATAGTGCCTTTTTAGGCAAGGCTCAAATTCTAAACCTACCACCCTAGAAAACAAAATGGGAAGAAATTGAGGGTAATGCTGCTCAATGCCAGAAGTCTAAATCTCAAAATGCACGCACTCGAGGCCCTTCTCAGTATGGAGAACATCGATGTCTGTGCTGTAACTGAAACCTGGTTCAAGGCTCCTGAGAGCACCCCGGCACTATTAGGTTTTACCTCATATCATGCGTTCCGCCCCAAAACCCGGACCACTCCACAAAAGGAGGGGTGTATCCATATTCATAAAGGATACTCACACCTCCAGGTTGGTGGCAACGCATGAAGCTTCGGAAACCATCCAGGTGCAACTAACAATAGGCAAAACTGCTCTACAAATTGTAGCATGCTACAGGCCACCCTCTCAAACTCAGGAACCCCACACAGCCTTCCTGAAGACACTGGAGGGTATAAATGTATCTCCAAACACCATCATATTGGGTGACTTCAACTACCCGAATATAGACTGGGAACATTACTCAAGCCCTAACTTTCTAGCCCAACGGTTCCTGGAGTTCATAAATTCAAATGCCATGGAACAGCTAGTCACTGTTCCCACGAGAGGAGAAAATATACTAGATCTCATTGTCACAAACATGGGGACAAAATGCTCCACACGGAAGTATATCCCTCATTGGTGAGATCTGATCATAAACTAATCTCACTGGAAATCCACATCCCGCCCCACCCCAAACAAAAGACCATAGTGAAGAACTTCTCTAAAGCAAACTTCACACTACTCAAGACTGGTGTGGTATCCTTCAAGGCCCCTGAGTCAGAGGAAACCACAACCCAAGCTGCGGAAGCCCTTACAAATGCCTTCTATAAACACCTCCAGGACTGCATGGATCAGGCAATCCCAAATAAAACCAAGACTCTTTCCACAAAGGGCAAACGTCCAGTCTGGTGGACCCCAGCCATTAACAAACTTTACAATAAGAGGAGAAAGCTATTACATGATAGAACAAAATCCATAAAAGGGAAGTCACCCCTGATCATTATTAGTAAAAAAATACGAGCACTCATAAAATCAACTAAGGCCAATTTTGAGAGAAAAATTGCCATGGATTCAAAGGACAATCATAAGGCCTTTTTCAGCTATGTTAGGAACCTGGGTGGAAACTCACAGATATGCTCAGAATTAGTCCAAAATGATACAAAAATCACTGAACCCACAGACATTGCCAACATACTGGCAGACAGGTTCAGTGCAAACTTCACCCCTCTCCCCTAAAGGAGAGATAACTATCCCAGCCGAGTGTAGCCTCCCGGACATCTCAAATGCGCAGGTGAAAGCTGCTCTCTAAAGCTAAAAACACAGCATCAATGGGACCGGATGGTGTCCCCGGCTGTGTGCTACACGAGCTAAATGAGGAATTAAACCCGCACATAAGGCAGCTGTTTAATCTCAGCCTTACCACAGGATACGTGCCCAAGGAGTGGCGACGGCAACTGTGGTCCCACTCCACAAAGGTGGCCTCTACGGACCCTGGTAATTACCGCCCCATAAGCTTAACAAATCTAGTCTGCAAAGCTATGGAGAGGATCATAATGGAGCTCATAAACAAAGATATAGGGGACTTGCAGACATTGGACCCGACCCAGTTTGGCTTTGTCAAGGGAAGATCATGCCTTTTGAACTTGGTCGACTTCTTGAAATAGTCACCAAGGCCATTGATGAGGGAAAGGCAGTCCATACAGCCTACCTTGACCTTGCAAAGGCTTCGACACAATACCCCACTCGGGTATTGTAGAAAAACTTACCAGCTTAAATGTAAACCCATATGTCACAAGATGGGTTGCAAACTGGCTTAAGGACAGAACCCACAGGGTTAGAGTTGCTGGCGCTGTGTCAGACTCCAAGCCGGTCACAAGTGGTGTCCCACAGGGCTCGGTCCTTGGCCCCTATTGTTTGGCATCTACTTCTCAGAAGTACAGGCCAACATGGGAGGACTTTGGCTGACAAAGTTTGCAGATGACTGCAAACTGGGCCATAGTGGAAAGTGCATCGGACACGGATATCCTTCAGAAGGGACTCACGGAAACAGATAGCTGGTGCCAGAGCCATGGCCTGAAGTTAAACGCCAAAAAATGTATAGTCATACCCTTCGGGAAAAACAAGGTAACCCCAAGCTACCATATAGGTGGCAATCCACTAAGCACAGAAGAGGTTATCAGGGACCTGGGGACCCAGGTTGACAGTGGCCTTTCTTTTGACACTCACATTGCTAAAGTGGTTAGAAAGACCTTCTACATTGCCCACCTGATCAGGAAGGGATTCACATCCAGATCTAGTGAGGTCATTGTTCCCCTGTACTCTTCACTTATCAGACCAATGATCGAGTACAATGCCCCATTCGGGATGTATCTCACCCGACATCTGCAGCAATTGGAGAGACCCCAAAAGTTCCTCACCAAAAGGATAAAGGGACTCCAAAATCTGTCATATGCTGCCAGATTGAAGAAACTCCAGCTCTATTCAGTCGCATACCGCCTGCTCAGAGGTGACATGTGCCTGACATACAAGGCCATGTCCAACCCGGAATTAATGGACATGCTCCACCTCAAAAAATCCAAATCCACCAAAACCACTAGAGCAAGCGACTTAAACCTTAGCACGGATATAAATAGGACGTGCTGGAGGGATAGATTTATCACTCAGAGACTCCCTATGCTGTGGAATAAAATCCCGGTCCATGTGAGGCAGAGCACCTCGCTGACTCTGTTCAAGAGAAATCTAGACCTGTGGGTGGGAGATCGTAGGTTTACCCCGGGAATCATCTCTGGGTCACTGCTGGACAGAGGCACAACAAACTAATGGGCACAGTATTTTTTCATATAAGGGGTGGCGTAAGCCACAATAATTTGGGCTAGGCTTATAAATGCCTTAGGGCAGATAGCCTAGTATAAACCTATGAACCTATGAACAAGAAGTTTTAAGGAATCACACAATTGAAAATCTAGCTTGGCTGCATTTTTCATTTAGTTTTTACTGGTTGTATTTTCTGTGTGACTTTGTTGCTTATTATTATCTATAGTATGATCCACATGTATTCTCACTAGGGATAGTATAAAATTATTGACCATGGGATGAGTAAGGCCAATCTGTCACCAAATGTGATAGGTTAGTATGAGCACTAAAATGTACATTGGATGGGCTTAAAATGGCCTGCAAGGGCAGCTAGCCTAATACTTGCCTATGAACCTGTAAGATTTGTCTGTGGGAAAGCTTCACTTTATGGCAGGATGTTGAAAGAAGTTGCAGAATGGTGTCTAGGATCTCATCAAAGGTCCATGCACCTTTGGGAAGACTTGATAGTCAGGGGACAGAGAGCAGAAAGAAATACAAAAAAAAAATCAGTATTATTTTTAACAGCAGTCTTCTGAATGGTTATTAAACACTGATTATAGTGCAACATCAGTAAACACTGCTGTAACAGAGTATGTACAGAAACTATTAAAACCAGTTACTAACATGACATAAAGTGTACAGCAAACAGACGAGTCAGTGTCATTATAAATTATAATACAATATTCCATTATTTATCTTCCCTGCCTTAGTTGCTTCAGTGGATATTTCCCATCATCTGATGAGTCTTCCTAGTTCCGTATATGTAATTTATGACTTAAGTCAGTACTCTGTAGTCTATTCCTCCAGTCATATCCTTTATGCCTGTTTGCTTTCCATGATACTACCCCTGCCTGAATTAATCAGTCCATGTGTAGGAGCCAAGGCAGTCATTTATTTGTTGTTTTTTGTCTCAATTTGCTCATGTAAACCTGTTTCATTTAGCCTCAGTTTGCTGATATAAACCCATTTCATTTAGCCAACATATCATCCAATCATGCAATTTCTAGTAGCATAGTCCATTTCTGAGTTATGTTTTTTTTTTACTACTGTTTCTAAAAACCTGAAAAATGCTGTCTCATGTTTTGTCCATCCTTCTACTTTCTTGTGACTCACCAAGAATAACTTTTTGGTCAGACCTGCTTCCCTTCTTAATACAGTTCCCAGTAGGTCTCACAAGTTTTTCTTGTATTGATCAAAATTTTCATAGAGAACATGATTCCATGTACTTACCACCCCTTTATCACATCTTCAAGTACAGACAACCTGAGGAAATACATGCCTCAATTTACCTGGAGTATAGAAGTATCTATGAAGGCATTCCTATGAAAAAATTCTGAATCTCTTAGACTTTGTGGAGTGTTTGTGGACTAAATGTATTATTGCCCAATCATTTTAACAAAGGAAGGCTTCCAGGTGTCTGTTCCAGTTATTTATTTTTTTATTAAATCATCTTTGACTTTCTTTTTCACCTGAACTAGTTTGAAAGCCCTACTTTTATTAACCAATTAAAGGAGGAAGTTTTCTCCTCTTACTTCTATTAAGATCTGAGTGACTACTGGGGTCTGCTTTTTGTCTTTGCCTAACTCTTGACTGTAGCAACCATGTAATGTGTATCAAAAGCTTCTATAAGTGTAGTCTTCTCCCACATTAGCATTTCCCTTCTTTTCCTAGACTGTTACCAGTAAAATCCATAATCATCATTGCTTAGTGTATTTTTTTTTGCTCCATTTTCCTCCTGATTGTGTGATTCACTGTTATATCTGTACCTGTTTGTTCCATACCATTATACGGTATGAGTTCCACCATGGCCCAGACTTCCTTCTGGCAGCTACTGTAGAGGGGATTCAGTTAGTGCTTTGCTGCTTCTTGTGCAAATGCCCTGAAAGCACTAAAATGGTAGGCATGGAATAGGTGTGACATGAAATGTCACTTCTGTATGAGATGAAACCCTAAAAAAAAAACCTACATTTGTTTATAACCATATACTTCCCATCCTTTTGTCTCCACTGTGAGTTCTTGATGATTTGCACACCCCAAGATATACATGTCTGCCATCTGGCCAAGAAAAGGCATACTAGCAGCATTTCATTATTCTTTCTGCTCTCAGGCATCTCCTCTTTTTTTGTGGATTGCAGTTAATGCTGCTACGCTCTGTGTTGCAGAACAGGCTGTTAGTTCATTATTGTAATATTTCTGTACACAATCACGTTTCTCTGCATTCTGTGTCTTCACTTTAGCACTATTTTCCATGCAGTGTGATACTTTTCCTGCAGAATGTCATTCAAGGTTAAATTCTCATTTCTTTTTCAGTTACAAAGGACCAGTTTTCTTATGAAAAGCTTTCCTAATTAAGTAATCAAAACATAGTCTTTTACCTGTCCTCAGTAGCTAACGGGTGGCCAACTGCTTCAGAGAAGGTACTGCCTTTTGAATTATTTTTATACATAAGTAGATTTTCTGTGGCAGAACTTGATTACAACTGAAAATATCTGATAGCATTTTTTTTACTAAATGCAGTTATATACCTGTTGTCCAAATTTGGGAGACAGAACATCTGCTAAGCTGCCCTGTGTTGTTTTGAAAACAAAGGAAGCCATACATTTTTACATTTTTATGCTTTGGTCTCATTAGGATAAAAAAAAATACTTTACTTTTTATATTTTTATAGAATCTGTCTCCCCTGTGGAAGCTTTCGTGATTCACATTAAAATATGTTAACAAATAATTCCTGTGCATTGTCATGTAAAATGATTTTGGTTTTCATTTTTGTAAAATTTTCTTTTGAGTTTGTTTTAGTAACAGATTTGTGGAACAATGGGTATGTACAAAGTAATTTTATAAAAAGTGTAAGACTATATCACAATGTTTAAAATGTTTATTTTGCAGTGCAAAATGAATAAAGGTACTCTAGTTTATAATAGTTTAAATAGTTTGAATATGTTAATAAAAAGGCCAGTCATACAAGTTGATAGTGGTATATATAGAATCACTATTTTGTTCATGAATGAACAAAATAAAATATTCTGTTCCTGTAAGAAAGTAAAACTCTGAACTGGATTAATTCTACTCATATTTATGAATATCATCATGTTTTTCTTCATTGTAAAAGAAAATCATGGCTTACGGGTGACCTTCAAACTGCAACACTTTAGATGCCTGTTAGTGTAAATATATGTTTATACTATTATTTTTTTTCAATTTATTCTAAACAAAATACCTGCATTTATAGTAATTCTCAACAGACCCAGTCCTTGTGACTGTAAAAAGAGAGAGGTATCAAGCAAAATATGTCCCCCATGTAAGCATGTACAAAAGATACTTCGTGAAATTTATTTCTGTTTTAATATTAATAGCTACTGGAGTTTAAAATTCTATTTTATTTGGGGTTTTATACCACTTAAACTGTTAAAACATAATGTGTTATAACTTTCACAAAATAGAGAAAAAAAACGTTCACGCTTGACATTTTTAGATCATGTATATTCTCGTACTGCAAGATTTTGTATAACTTGGAAACTGGGGCAGAAATATGTCATACAATTTATCAGGAAAATTCTATGTATGTAGTTTTTTTAATTGTAAATTTTGATGTGAACTGTATATGCGGTATATTTTACTCCACATTGCAGCCCAAATCTGAAATTCTTAGGCCCTGTCCTATAGAATGTTGATCTTCTTTGATAACATGAAAGTATGGTGATTTGAGTTTTAAAACACATTGTTAATGGTCTTGCGTCTTCCAGATCATTGTATTAACTGCTACAAAACACATTGTTTTAAAAGATTATGCATTGCTGTTAATGTTAAAAAATGCTGATTATTTCATTATGTTGCAGATTTGAAGGGTTTCTTCTCTGTTTAAATGTAAAAGTTAATTTTGTCTTTTCACTGAATAAACTTTTCACTTAAGACCAGAGAGAGTGTAGCATGTTTTCCTTCATGGCTAAATTCAGTTCCCACAAACATATATTTGATATTGTTTTCTTTTTGTAAACTTTGCAAAACATAGTATTTGAAGGTCTTTTTATCGCTCAAGAGAGGCTGCTGGTAAAAGAACTGTGGTTGGTCAAAATCTGCAGCTGTCTCTCTCCAGCCTTTTCCCCATCCTTTATTATATCCTTCTTTAAGACCCTCCATTAACCCGCAGTGTACCATTTTCTCTGAAGTAGGGTTCCAAGTCCTCACCACCTCCTCTGTAACCACATCTTTCTTTTTTCTGTGATTATCCATAGCCCTTTCTTCTCTCAGCCACTCTCGTGAAACGTCACCATCATACTTGACTCCTCATTATCTATTTCATCAAAATGCTATTAATTGTGTTGAATAGACCTATCCATTTTGTTACAGAATAAATGTATTAAGATCTGAATTTTCAGCAGTGTCAGTCTTAGCTGTACTTGAAATCACAATATTGTATCTGATAACAATGCTGTACATGGAAACATGCACTTTAACTTGGTTTAGAATGTATTCACTAGATTCATGGTGGATAATTTGCTATCGTTGCCATAGTGGTTAAGGTGCTTACTTCACATACGCAAGGTAAGAGAGTTTAATTTTGACCCTTGAAGGATATTGGCTAGGCTTAAAATGGCCCAGAAGGGCAGCTATGCCTATGAACAGCAGCTACATTTTACAGGATAAAACACTTTTCTGCCTTTACATCTACTTTATGCACTGAAATCTTGAGAGTGGAATGAAAACTAAGCTGTATAAATAAGAAAATGTACTGATTTGATTTTTGTCTCATTTTTGGGTTTTTGTATCCTGAGTTAAAGCTACATGTTAAGTTGTCAATCTCGCCTTCATTCTTGCTGGATGGGTTCGGAGCTGATCCTCGGCTCCGACTCGGCCAATACTAAAGCTCAAGAGCTAATTCCACCGGCTCGAGGCTCCCCTATATCCCACAATGCTAGGCGGTAACTACTCAGATCTCGTTTGCCGCTTAGCTGACGAGGTGCTTCTTCTACCGGCTCTGGCAGGTTAGTAAGTTTTCTTGTTCAGAAACTTCAATTTCAACCCCTATTTTTTTCCATTTAGTATAGTTTTATTTAAAGTATTCCATTAGTTTAAATCGGGTCCCCTCTTGTGTTAGAATCCCCTTTTTATTCCCTTCTTAACTTTTAGGCCTTTGGCCCTCTCCCTCTCCTTCCCCTAGTCCTTCAGTGTGACTGGATTTTTATTTTGGTTAAGGGTGTGTCTGTGTGTTGTGTTTGTGTTTTTCCTCACTCTGATTTTAGGATGTCTAAAGACTCCAAGGTCTCAGGCTTCAAGAAGTGTGATTTGTGCTGTCAGAAAATGTCTCTGACAGACGGTCACACTTCTTGTGTATATTGCCTGGGACCCTTGCACCTGCAGGACTCATGTGCTGTGTGCCATGCATTCAGCCCTAGAGTCCTGCAGGAAAGCAAAAATAAGTTGATTCTACTTGGCTTGTTAAAGCCTGAAGGCCCCCCGACCCAGTCTGCGTCAGGGAAGCCTTCTAAGACTTCCAGATCGTCAGCTCCAGTTTCAGAGCCGTCCCCTGGAAGCATTAAAACGGCTTCGACATCGGCTCCGGCTGGAGCCGATGTTTCCAAACCTCATACCATCACCTCGGCTCCGGCTGGAGCCGAGGTTGACAAGACTCAGTTGGCTCCGATAGGCTTATAGGAGCCACCTTCAAAGAAGAGGTCTAGGTCCCCTTCCATCGGCTCCATCCATTCGGCTCCGGGATCTCCTCTTCTATCGGAACGGAGCCATAGGTCTCATTCCTCTTGGTCCTCCAGGCTGTCCGACCATGATTTACAAAGGGTGGTGAGTAGACTTCTCATGTCCGAGGCACTGGCCCAAATGCTGCATAGCCCTACTCAACAGTCAGCGGCTATTTCCATCCCTGATTTTATTCCTCTTCCGACTCCTTTGAGTTCGGAGCCAGGGCTCATCGGAGCCGTGGCTGTCAGTGCTTTCGAGCCGATACCTTCCCTTTCAGCTCCGTCATCTGCTCCAATTTCCTCATTGGAGGGATCTTGGCGCCAAGCTTCCCTCGGCTCTGAGGGGGCGAGTGGCATCGGACCCTTGTCCGACCCCATTCTCCCTCTCGGAGCATCGGCGCTGGTGAGTTCGGCTCCGACATCAGCCTCGGAGCCGTCCCTGTCGGTGCCGGGGGGGGGGTCCTTGTCTCCTCGGAGCGGAGACCTCCGGCCTTGCCTGATAGGGGCGCCTTCGAGGTCATGCGGAGCGTGCTAGACCCAGTGTCTACCCCACAGTCAGCTCCGTCAGCTCCTCCCTCTTCAGTGCCTGTGGTGATTTCTACCCATCCCCTTGTATCAGACCGCAGAGAGCCAGCTCCTCAGGTTTCCCCATTGGGAATTTCCTCCTCTTCCGAGGCCTCTCCTGATCCGGTAGGAGAACCCCCTCGGAAGAGACAGTGCAAGAGGAAGCACATTGACTCCCCGAGTCTGTAACCTCTGACACTGACTTGGAGGAATCTGAAGGTTCCCCTCGCTCCCCCTCTGAGGATGTCTCCTTTGCTGACATCCTTGAAATCCTGAAACAGAGGGGGATCTGGCCCACCCTTAACCCTTCAGAGGACGAGTCAGTTTACCTTGAGGCGTTTGACTCTCGCCCTTCCACCTCCTGGGTGTCCCCTCCCTTTGACCCCCTTATGGAAGTGATGGCAAGGAAGGCTTGGACGGCCCCTGATTCAGTGGAACCTACCCCAAGGAGGCCGTCAAAATTTATTACTGCCCCTAAGGAGAAAGAGTTTCTATCTAAAGGTGTCTCTGTTGATGCCATGGTGGTGGCCGCAGCCACTAAGAAGGAGTTAGCCGATCCTTCGGTTCCTGTCCATCCTCCTAATAAGGAGTCTAGGACCATGGACAGGTACGGTAAGCAGATGTTTTCATCAGCGACCTTTTCAATGCGGTCGCTGAACTACTTGTGTCACTTCACCCGTCTCCAGAGAGATTTGCTCAAAGATATGGGTGAGGCTGTACAGGATCCAACAGCTGAGGGGTTCCAAGACAAAATGAACTCCCAGTTGGCAACCCTGAATTCGATTGTTAACTCCTCCATGCGGCTTATCTCATATGCTGCTGATGGGGCGAGTAGGGCCGCAGGCACAGGTGTAGCTTTACGACGTCATGCCTGGATGCAGCTTTGCAATTTTGCGGACCCTTTCAAGGCGTCCTTCACCAATTCCCCCTTTGATGGCTCAACATTGTTTGGTCCTCAGGTGAAGGATACATTGACTAGGTGCAAGGTGGAAGGTAAGACTCTCTCTGCCGTGGGAGTCCATTTTTCTACCCCTACTAGACCTTATCCAAAAGGTCAGAGGGGAGGAAAAATGTGGTTCCGCAAACTTCAGGGAGTCTCATCTGATGCACAAGGTCGATTCCCCTCTAGAGGCAGAGGGGGGAATAACAATAGACGCCACCCTAGAGGCAGAGGAGGTCCGCAAAACCAGGGTAGCAGAGAATCTTTCTCTGATAAACCCTTTCAGCATCCCCGAGGAGCTGCCCGGCTGTCCACCTTCAGAGGCAGTCGGGGGAAGATTATCACTGTACCCAAAAGCCTGGCTTTCCCTCACCCAAGACAAATGGGTACAGTCAATCATATCCGAGGGTTACAAAATTCCCTTTTCTCACATCCCATCCCAACCCAAAGGACCCCTTCCAGACGTTCCACCCAGTCTAAGGGAACAAGCAGCACTAGAAATATCAAAGCTGCTATCAAAAAGAGCTATCCAATCAGTCCCAGCAGACCAGCAAGGATCCGGAATCTACTCCAAATTCTTTTTGGTACCAAAAAAAACAGGGGACTCGAGACCTATACTGGATCTCAGCAAGTTAAACAATTATATCAAAAAAACAAAATTCCGGATGGTCACGCTGCAGTCCATTCTACCCTTCTTGGGTCAGGACAATTGGATGTGCTCGATAGACCTTCAGGATGCGTACTACCATATCAAAATGCACAGACGCTCCAGGAGGTTTCTCCGCTTCAGGCTGGGAGCCAGTCACTACCAGTTCAGAGCCCTGCCCTTTGGTCTCACTACAGCCCCGAGTGTTTACCAAATGCATGGCAGTGGTCGCGGCTCACTTGAGACGTCAAGGATTCCAGGTGTTTCCATATTTAGATGACTGGCTCCTTACTGCCACCACCAGACATCAACTGCTTCTATCCAGAGACTTCACCATCTAAACTTGCCAAGCTCTAGGCATTTCAATAAATTTCGAAAAATCTGCCTTGTCGCCTTGTCAATCTATTACCTTTATAGGCGCCACCTTAGACACACTCAATCTTTCCGCCAGACTTACAGAACAAAGAGTGTTAGATATCCTCAAACAAGTTTACCTTCTATTACAATGCAACAAGGTCAGAGCCAGGGTAGTCTTGAAGGTATTAGGACTCATGGCAGCTACTATCACCCTTCTCCCCTTAGCTCGTTTCCACATGAGGATCCTCCAATGGATGCTGTTTACTCAATGGTCCTTCCAACAGCTCCCGATGTCTCACATCATATTAATAACTCAATCATGCAAGAATCACCTGTCTTGGTGGATCACATCACCTCAGGTTCTCCAGGGCAGACCTTTCATTCCTCCCCCCCAGTCACCGCGGTGACAACGGACGCCTCCCCTGATCAGGTGGGGGGGGCATTATCAGGGCAGGACAGTCCAGGGCACGTGGCAACCTTTCGAGTGCCACTTGCACATAAATGTCTTAGAGATAAGAGCAGTACTTTTAGGGTTGCAAGCCCTTCAGGACTCTCTTCACACAGGGACTATTGCAATTCAGACGGACAACATGTCCGTAGTGTGGTACATCAACAAACAGGGCGGAACCAGATCCTACCCCTTATGTCGAGAGGCACTCAGACTTTGGCAGTGGGCGATTTCTTCTCAGCATTTTCTGATAGCAACGCACATTCCCGGGAAGTCCAACGTGATTGCGGACAAGTTGAGCAGGGCCATTCTCATGCCCCACTAGTGGTCTCTAAAGAAATCAGTGCTGGAGGAAGTCTTCCAAAGATGGGGCCAGCCTTGCTGCGATCTTTTTGCTACTCCCCAAAACAGCAAGTGTCACGACTTCTTCACTCTCTTCCCGTTACCAGGCCATCCCACCAGAGATGCTCTAGTCCACGATTGGCCCCGGGGACTTCTGTATGCTTTTCCCCCTTTTCCATTGATACCTCAATTAATTCAGAAAGCTATCGCCTTGAGAGTTACAATGATCCTCATTGCCCCTTACTGGCCTCGACAGATATGGTTTCCGTTCCTCCATCATTACCTGTTGGAGCAGCCTTGGCATCTGGACCTGGTGCCAGATCTTTTGACCCACCAGTCGGGCCAGCTGCACCACTCCCTTCATTCTCTCAACCTCACAGCATGGTTTCTCCAATTCCTACCCTAGCCAGGCTTCCCTTAATCTCTCATTCGGTCCGAAACATCCTGATAGCCTCTCACAAATCTTCTACCAGGAAGATTTATAATAGTAAGTGGAAACGTTTTTCCTTCTGGGCAGCGTCAAAAAATATAGACCCCTTCACTGCACCTATCCAGTCTATCCTAGACTTTCTGGCAGAGCTCTTTCATTTAGGCTCTTCTTCATCTACCATTAGAGTACAACTAGCTGCTATATCTAATTTTCATGTAGGTGTCTCAGACTCCAGTATCATGTCCCATAAGCTCTGCAAAGCCTTTTTAAGAGGTGTTTTTCTGCTCAAGCCCCCAATCAAAGATCCCCCACCTCAATGGGACTTGAATTTGGTTCTGGCATCCTTGATTCTCCCCCTCCCCTTAGAACCAGCGGCTTCATGCCCTCTTAAGTTGCGCTCATGGAAAACACTTTTTCTAGTAGCCATAACTTCAGCTAGAAGGGTATTTGAACTTCATGCTCTGTGCAGTCGTCCTCTTTACTTAGTTTTCCACAAAGATAGGGTGTCCCTCCGGACTAATCCGTCCTTCTTACCTAAGGTTTCCTCTGAGACAAACCTGAACCAAACGATTGATCTCCCCGTCTTCTTCCCTGACTATTCCAACAGGTCGGAACAAAAGTTACATTTTCTAGATGTTCATCGCCAACTTAGATATTATTTAGACAGGACTAAACAGTTCAGGAAATCTGATTAGCTTTTCCTGTCTTATGCGGAAGGGAGATTGTGCCTTCCAGTTACTAAAGTGTCCCTTTCAAGATGGCTTACCTCTATAATTACCTTCATCTATGAAATTAGACATCAAAAACTGTCTTCAAGACCTAGAGCTCATTCAACTAGGGCATTAGCTACATCTGTAGCTTTTCAGGACAGGCTGCCAATAGATTCCATTTGTGCAGCAGCCTCTTGGGCTTCTCCTCATACCTTCATTTTACATTACAAATTGGATATGGCCTCCAGAAACCGTGCCAACTTTGGTTCCACTGTTCTCAAGAGTCTGTTCCGATAGGCCACCCGGAATAAGGTGCTAGGGACGCGGTCCCATCCAGCAAGAATGAAGGCGAGATTGACAACTTAACATTAAGAAGTTATGTACCTACCATAACGTTCCATGTTAGTTGTCTTCTTCTCGCCTTCTTTCTTGCGTCCCACCCTCCTTCCCCCTAGCCTGGACAGACCGATAGGAAGTTTTGGGATCTTCCTTTGGAGTTTTTCCTTCCCACAAGTTCTACCACCTCTATTCCCCCTTTTATGTTTGTGGTAGCTTACATTCAGGTTTATATAGAGGTGGGTTCTTTTTTCTCCATGCTGTGGAGATCAGAACTGCCTGGTTTAGCTATCAAACGAGATCTGAGTAGTTACCGCCTAGCATTGTGGGATATAGGGGAGCCTCAAGCCGGTGGAATTAGCTCTCAAGCTTTAGTATTGGCCGAGTCGGAGCTGAGGATCGGCTCCGAACCCATCCAGCAAGAAAGAAGGCGAGAAGAAGACAACTAACATGAAACGTTATGGTAGGTACATAACTTCTTATTATATCTGATGGATCCTCTCTTATAGCAGCTCAGATTTTCTTGGTTATTGCCAAGGGCCTAGTGAATAATTTTCACCCATGTTACTCAATATTATGGAACAGTTTTACATTATTTTATCCAGATGTTTCATTTACACAACCCATGTTGTGATGTTAACAGTCACAAACAGTGGGATGCATGTGGAATTTCTTTTACATTCCTCAGCTTGAAAATACATACATTCATTCACCATTAGATCACTGTCACATTAGCCTAAGTCATAAGGGTTATATCCTGCCAAAGATCAGACATTTGGCCAGTATCCACAGTACTCAAAGCTTCAAGGTGCCATACACACAGCTGTACATCCTTTGAAGTACAAGAGTGTGCTGGTAAAAAAGTAGATGTCTGGGCATCAAAATATTGAACTTTCTTGCCATTGAAGCTCCATGAAAGATTTGCAGATTGCTGCTTCTTCAGTGGTTCGACAGTCAGCTACTGGTGAGAAGTACCCTGTTAGGAACTTAACTTCCTTTTTTTTTTTTCTTCCTTTGAAAAGAAGTGTTTCTAGCTAATATCTTCTGGCAGGAAGGGAAAGTACTTGTATAAATATTGAAAATCTTATTGAAACTCCCCCACATCTTATCTTTTTTGTTTAGGTGAGGAACACAACATCTAGTGATGCTGCATTTTCCTTTTTCTTTATTGTCCATTTGAGTTAGAGGATGATTTCTTCTGTTTAAAAAAAAAAAAAAGACTTCTGTTTTTCCTGAATACTGTCCGTCTGTTTAAGTTAAGAGGACATTCCTGATGTGTGTGTCTCTGTGCGTGTGAACCTTTTTGTATTTTTCCCTTAATGTACTTTATCAGGATAATGTCTCAAAAGCATGAAGGGAAGCCTCTTGGTTTCAAAAAATGTGAACAATGTGGGAAGATGAGGCCCCTGAGTGATTCACACACTTTGTGTGTATTGCTTGAGGCCTCTTCTTCTCCAAGACTCATGCTCCATTAGTCACAGTTTAACCAAAGGCTGTTATGAAGCATAAAAACAAGCTCATATTAAAGGTACTGCTGAAACTCCTTTTTCTGAGGTGATTTCCCTGGAGTCTGCAACCTCTTCAAAATCTGTTAAGTCTCAAAAACGTTCTTCTTCGACTCCGAAGTCTTCCTCTGAGCCGAAACAAAAAGCTCCTACACTGTCTGCTCCAACAGAACCTTCGGAGCAGATGGTCATTTCCAGATCCAAGAGTTCATTGGAGCAGCTTGAATCCTCGGCTCCAACCTCTTCGGCTCCCACCACATTTAGATATAGGAACTGTTCTCCGGCATTAGAACCAATACATTCTCAGCTCTTTTCTCCATTGTTGACTAAATCAAGATCTCCATCCGTATCTGCTCGGTCTACCAAGAGTTTGCCTGATGATGATGTGGATAGGTTAGTGCAGCCTTGGCCAAGTTGTTATTGGATCCGAACCCAAAGGAATCGGAGCTGGTGAATTCCTCCCCATCAGCACCTGCTCCTCCTCTGATCTGTCCCCCTGTTTCTGAGCCAGAAGATTTAGATGTCCAGGTTGTGTCCATTTCTGATCCTAGACCAATGGGTTCCTCGTACCCAACATCTGCCTTGAGTGTTTCCACTTAGTGGTAGCATGAGACCGCTAGGAGCCGAAACTCTCCAGTCAGATCCGTAGAGTGGGTTCAGATCTCTCCAGATTCAGTCCTGCATCTGGGGGCTTCGGCGGAGGTGAGTTCAGATCCTGCCTCCGCTTTGGAGCTTTGTTTCCTACACCCGAGATTCCTTCGGCCCCGACAACTATTTTGTCGGACCCTGGGTGTTCTTTGGAGCAGAGACAGAGTGTCTTCGAGGTTATTAGGAGAGTATTGACTATATCCCAGTCTCAGACCACAGTCTATCCCGGATCTTCCTCCCAGTTCTGCACTGGTGACTTTGCCTTCTCGTATACTCTCTCCACGGGACTGTAGAGACCACAGGCCTCGGGATGCCCAACAAGGGACCCCCCCCTTCTGAAACTTCCCCAGACTACCCCAGTGAGGAAGTCCCTTGGAAGAGGACTTGCAAGAGGAAGCACCTTGAATCCTCAGAGGAATCGATCGCATCTGATACTGACCTCAACGATGCAGAAGGGTCCCCATGGTCACCTCCTGAATATACCTCCTTTGGAGAAGTCCTGGAATTGTTAAAGCAGAGAGGTGACTGGCAGTCCACATCCCCTTCAGCTGAGGAGGCCATATACCTGTAGGCTTTCGGGTCTCACCCTTCCACCTCTTGGGTGATCCCTTCTTCCAATAAGTTTATTGATTTAATCTCTCAGAAGGCTTGGGAGACCCCAGACTCCATAGAGCCGACTCCTGGAAGGCCAAATAAATGCATTACTGCCCCTAAGGACAAGCCTTTCTTAACTACAGGTGTAGCAGTAGAGGCTGTGGTCATGGCGACAGCCACCAAAAAAGAATGGTCTGAGACCAGTTCTTCTATCCATCCTCCAAGTAAAGATTCTAGGACCATGGATAGGTATGGGAAGTGTGTTTTTTTTGTTGGCCACCTTTGCCTTATGGTCACAGAGCTATCTGACCCACTTTACCAGATTACAGAGGGACCTTTTGAAAGAACTGTCAAACTCCCTCCAAGGAGATGTAGCTAACACGGCATCAGATAAAGTCACAGCTCAACTCGCCACCCTCAATTCAGTCGTAAACTTTTCCATGACACTCGTATCTTATGGAGCAGATGGAACAAGTAGGGCTGCGGGTTCAGGTATCTCTGTTACAAGGCAGGCCTGGATGCGCCTTTGCAATTTCACAGAGCCCTTCAAGTCTTCCTTCATTAACTCCCCTTTTGATGCCTCCTCTACCTTTGGGCCTAAAGTAAAAGAAACGCTCACCAGGTGTGATCAGGAAGGCAAGACCTTGTCTGCCATTGGAGTGGGTTTTTCCACACCTACTAGACCCTTTCCCAAAGGTCAGAGAAGTAGTGGAAAGATGTGGTTCAGAAATTCACAAAGGTCTTTCCAAGACACATGGGGTGAAAGTTCCCCTAGAGTCAGAGGGGGAAACAATGATGGAAGATGCCGCCCTCACAGCAGGGGAGGCCCGCAGAATCAGGGCTCCGTAGAATCTTTCTTTGGTAGGCTCTTTCAGCACTCCTGAAGGGGTACCAGCTTGCTCACCTCTGGAGGCAGTCGGGGGATGATTGTCTCTACACCTTCATACCTGGCAAAAGGTAAACGACAGATGGGTGCAGGACATAACATCCAGGGTTTACATTATTCCCTTCTCTTTCCCAACTCTCATAAACAAATCGGTTCCAGATATTCCACCCATCAGAAGGAACAAGCAACCATAGAAATTCAAAAGTTGCTAAGAAAAAGAGTCATCAAAGAAGTCCCAGCAGATCAGAGAGGATTCGGAACTTACTCAAGGTTCTTTTTAGTTCCAAAGAAAACAGGGGACTGGAGACCCATTTTGCATCTCAGCATTCTGAACAAATCTGGGAAAAGTCCAAGTTCCGGATGGTGACACTGGAGTCAGTACTTCCATTGTTAGAAAAAGACAGTTGGATGTGCTCTATAGACCTTCAGAATCCGTGCTACCATATACGAATGGAAAGGCAATCCAGAAGGCACTTGGGCTTCTGGCTAGGAGCCAGTCACTTCTAGTTTTGAGCTCTGCCCTTTGGTCTCACTGCAGCCCCAAAGTGTGCACCAAATGCATGGCAGTAGTGGCGGCTCACCTGAGACTCCAAGGATTCTGGATGTTTCCGTATGTGGTCGACTGGCTTATAACCGTCCCGACCAGGCATCTTCTGCTACAAGCCAGAGACTATACTCCACAACTTTGTTCCTCCCTAGATATTACCATAAATTATGAGAAATCTGCTCTAGAGCCATGTCAGAGCTTGGTCTTCATAGGAGCAAAGATAAACATGACAACAATGACAGCAAAACTTCCACAAGATAGAGTAAACTATCTTCGACATTACGTAAGGCTGTTAATCAGGAAGAGACGAGCTTCTGCCATACTAGTTCTCCAAGTACTGCGAAAAATGGCTGCTTTAGTTGTTCTCATTCCCCAGCTCGTGTTCACATGAGAATACTTCAACAGTTACTATGGACACAGTGGTCACTTCTAGAACTTCCTATGACACACCAAGATCATGATAACCAATTAATGCAGAAAGGACCACCAATGGTGGATTTACTCTCCACTGGTACCTCAAGGCTGTCACGTAATTTCCCCTCAACCCCAAGCCACAGTTACTACGGACAAGTCCTAGATGTTCATTGTGTTACACTGCTGCAGTCATTACCCTTGGGTTATCCTGCCATCAGGCGGTCCCGCAGTCGGCCAGAGTTCCAAAGTCTTGGTCCGGCATCGTTGCTGTCGCTTCTTCCCAGACGTCAGTGTGCCAGGGGTATATAAGGTGCATCCAACGCCATTTTCTTCAGTCTTTCTTGCCGTGCGGTGCCCAAAGCAGAAGCAGTTCGCAAGTGCCGGTCGGCCGACTCCTGAGATTTTCGAAGTCAAATTTCAGATCCGAAGTCTTCAATAAAGCTGAGTACCCCATTGGGGAAACATTTTCTTGCCTCAGACCGATGTCAGAAAAAATTAATAATTGTATTTCTTGTGGGAAGCAAATACCTCATAAGGACTTCCACTCTTACTGTATTCCATGCCTAGGCCCTGATCACGACGTCACTAGTTGTTGGTTTTGTGCTAGATTTAACAAATGCACTAAAAAAGACGTTTTGATTTTGCTTTGCACTACTTTGGACGAAGGTTAAATTATACTGTGCCGTCGGATCAACTGACGACCGCAATACCGAAAAAACGCAAGGACAAGGATAAAGACAGGTATCCAAGGTCCAAAACCGATGACGAAACCTCTTCTAGGCCAGTCACCGGTTCTCAGTGAGGTGCTTTCGCAGCCCCTGACACCCACTACCTCAGAGCCACAGGCCGCCTCCGACTCCCACATGGAGACAACTAGACCTCTGGAAACTCAAGGTATTGGGCCTACGGAAACTAATCCCTCAGATGGGTCCGGAGCCGCTGAGCAGGCATCAGCTTCTGAGGGTGTTTTCAGACCTTCACAACTTACCATTAAATCAACAGCCAAGACAAAAGTACCATTAAAGACAAAGAAACAAGTACAGCATTCTCCTGGACAGTCCTCTATGCCTAAGAAACAGATGCTTAAAATGGCCGAAGACCTCATTACTCTAATCAGGGGTTCCCATCCCCCTCCTGAGAAAAGGCCTAGGCAGGATACAGACTATGATTCTTCTGATCAGGTTTCCATTTCCTCTGATTCCTCTTCAGACCAGGGATACTCTCTACCCCTCTATGAGGACTCTGATGCTGAAGAATCTATCCCTTCAGCCTCTCCTCCTGAGGATTATTCTTTTGGGGAAACTTTACATACCATGAGGGAGCATTTCCATTGGGAAAGTCAGGATTACTCAGAATCCAAGAAAAGGCTCAGGGATTTCCTTTTATTGCCTCAGCATGGGCCCCTGGCTATTCCGCCTGTGCTAGATATTGTGGATGGTGTGTTCTCTGAATCCAGCTTATCTCCTGATTCTTTGCCCCCTGCACCAGCCAAGCCAGATAGGTATTATAGAGTCCCTGACTCTCACATGTTTCTTTATAAAAACCCTTCTGCTGATCCAGAAACTATTTCCCAGGGTCCAAAAGGGGTTAAGGCTTCCATTGCAAAAAATCCAGTACCCTCTGACAGAGATTCCAGAGCTTTGTATAGATGGGGGAAGAAAGTATACACTTCTGCAACTTTAGCAGTAAAAGCTTTAAATTGCCAGTTTCACATGCTTAAGTACCAACAATATTTAATGGCTCAGTTAAAACAGAAAATGCTTACAAGATTAGAAGCTCCTGATTGTAAAGAAATGCAAGATTTATTGCATGCTGTTGAACAGGTGGGAAAACATACTCTGCAATGTGGTTTTGATTCTTTAGAGGCCTCTTTAGAGCCGCAGTTACAGGTTCTGTGATTTGAAGACATGCTTGGTTAAAAGAACAGAGTTTACCTGATCATGTTGAGGCAAAATTATTGGACGCTCCTTTACAGCATGATACCTTGTTTGGTGTTAAGGCAGAAGAGGTGTTAAAGAAAATGGAGGATAAAGCTAAATCTATGCAAACAGTCAAGGATTTCTTACAGGTACAGCCACCTTGATTTAGCAGAAATTGGCCAACAAAGAATTGGTCCTTTCCAGTGTCAGACAGGCCACAGAGAGGCAGATACAGACGCCCAAGAGGCAGATCTCAACCCCAAGGCTCAAACAGACAACGACAGTAGGGCTCCTCAACCCCAAAAGGAGGTGAGGACAAGTCTCAACCTTACAGGAAGCAGTCACAATGACTTTCCCCTTTGTACGCCAAGCACTTCCCTTTTGGAAGCCCCCTTAGGGGGAAAACTAGCACTTTTTTCTCAAAACTGGCAAACAATCACCCGTGACAAATGGGTTCTGAATATTGTGTCTCAAGGTTACAGGTTCCACTTTCGTACTTTACCAAGGCTAAAAGGAATGCCAGACCTGCCACAAAATCAATGGGCAGAGGCACAAAAACAAATTTCAGCCCTCATGGACATGAGAGCTATTCAAAAAGTACCACAACAGGAACAAGGACAAGGATTTTTTCCTGGTCCCCAGAAAGGACAAGGCCTGGAGGCCCATACTAGACCTTTCAATTCTAAATACTTACCTGGATATTCCGAAATTCAAAATGTTGATATTACAGCAGCTTCTACCCATGCTGGGCAAGAAAGCTTGGCTTGTTACTCTGGACCTCAAAGAGGTATACCTGCATGTCCCTATCAGACAAAATTGCAGAAGATACCTCAGATTCAAAGCTGGTACAATGCACTACCAATTCTCTGCACTGCCCTTTGGCTTATCTACTGCACCCAGGGTCTTCACAAAGTGCCTGGCACCAGTAATTGCATTTTGCAGACAAAAAGGAATTCAAATATATCCATACCTGGACGACTGCCTCATTCAAGCAGAGATAAAGGACATTCTTCTACAGCATCTGGCATTTGTAAAAAGGTTGCTAATTTTTCTAGGGTACACAGTAAATGAAAAGAAGTCAAAAATAGTGCCCTCACAACAGATTATATTCCTGGGTGCCAGCTTAAATACAACGGCCCAGATGGCTTACCTCACGCCAGACAAACAAGTTCAACTAACTCAATATTTTCAACTACTGGCAAAAAAGTCCCATCTCCCTGCAAGAAAAATTCTGCAGGCCCTGGGTTTCATGGCATCCTGCATACTACTACTAATACCATATGCCAGACTGCATATGAGGAAATTACAATGGTACTTAAAAAGTGTTTGGACTCAACACTGTCACAGTTTAGAAGCAGTAATACCGTTGATTCCCTGCCTACAACAGGAGTTTCGATGGTGGGCACAGGCATGTCACCTAAAACAATGGTCAGCCTTTTACCCTACCCACAGCCAGGCAGACTCTAACAACAGATGCTTCGGATTACGCCTGGGGAGCACACATGGCAGGAAAATGCATTCAGGGCAAGTGGACCACAGACCAGATGCATCTTCACATCAATCAAAAAGAGATGTTGGCTGTTCAAAATGCCCTAACAGCTTTCAAGGACCTTCTGCATCCAGGACAATTATTATTAAAGACAGACAACACCACAGTAATGTGGTACATAAACAAGCAAGGGGGCACTCATTCTTATCCCCTATGCAGGCAAGCCATGACCTTGTGGAACACCGCTCTAACGTATCACGTTCACCTGTAAGCACAATTCCTGCCAGGAAAGAAAAATACTCTGGCAGACGATCTAAGCAGAAATATCATGGACCCTCACAAATGGAAATTGAATCCACAAATCTTCAGCATGGTAACACAAAAATGGGGAAGCCCAGACATAGATCTTTTTGCCTCCCCACTGAATTGCCAATTACAAAAATTCTGCACAAGGACTTATCACAAACAAGCATGGAAAGTGGATGCTCTTTTGTTCAGCTGGAAAAACCTAAAAGTTTATGCCTTTCCACCACTGCCTCTCCTTTCAAAGGTACTCCTAAAAGCCAGACAAGAAAAAACACAGATGATCCTGATTGCTCCAGACTGACCACGCTAGCAGTGGTACCCTATCTTAAGGAACTTAGCTCAAGGCCCACTATGGATTTTGCCTCAAATTCCACACCTTCTGACTCTACAAAACAATCAGATCCTGAACGGTCAGCTCAAAACCCTAAACCTGGCTGCATGGCAGATTCATTAGTCAAACAGGCAACACCTCTCTCTAAAGCTGTTATGGATGTCATTTTGGAGGCCAGGAGGCCTAGCACCAGGAAAGCTTACTCAGAAAAATGGAAGAGATTCTGCGCCTGGAACCAGGCTCAAAGCCTTGACCCTCTTGTTCCAAACATTCCTCAGATTTTACAATACTTAACTGAGATACTGGACAGAGGCTTATCCTTCTCATCAATTGAGATCCATGCCTCTGCCATTTCAGCACATTATAACACAGATCCTCCTTTATTCTCTCATCTCTTGCTAAAGCAGTACCTCAGAGGGCTAAAAACATAAGACCGTCGTCCCAGAGAGCACCAATACCAACTTGGGACCTCAATTTAGTTTTTGAAAAACTAACCCTGCCACCTTTTGAGACAGCCAATACAGCCGATCTAAAATTTTTGTCATGGAAAACAGCTCTGCTCCTGGCAGTAACTTCAGCACGAAGAGTCTCAGAGCTACAGACATTAATGTCAGTGGAACCTTTTATAATTTTTTCATCAGGACAGGGTTTCTTTAAGGACAAACCCTACCTTTATGCCAAAGGTGGTATCTAGTGTAGCTCTTAACCAAACCAACCATTTGCCAACTTTTTATCCAAACCCCCAGAATAAAGGAGAGAAACTTCTGTATTCTTTGGACATACACAGGCAGCTACGCTTCTTCTTGGACAAAACAAAAGCTTTCAGGAAAACTGAGCAACTGTTTGTAGCATATGCTGCAGGATCACAGGGCAAGGCTATCTCAAAGCAGACTATTTTCAAATGGATAAGACACTGTATTCGTTACTGCTACACACAGCATGGAAAATCAGTCCCAAATAACATTAGGCCACATTCCACTAGGGCAACAGACACTTCAACAGCCTTTCTCAGAGGAGTACCTACCAAGGACATTTTGGAGGCTGCAACTTGGAGTTCAGTGCACACCTTTACCAAGCATTATCACCTGCCTTTTTACTCTAAATCCAGAGCAGGATTTGCCACTGCAATTCTGCAGGGCCTCATAGTCAATCCTAACTCTTTATAGACCAGCCACCCAACCTTAGCTTTGGGATTCTACCCAAGTGTAATGACTGCAGCAGTGTAACACGATGAACATAGTACAGTTTTGTACCTACCATAAATGTAGATGTAAATGCACACTGCTGCAGTCCAGGTTACCCTCCCTCCATCCCCTCTGAACTAGCTGGACTTATCTATGCCTTTCTATCCTATACAACCTTTGTGGTGTATTTGCTTGTAACTGAAGGTATTGTTTTTATTTTATATGTATATGTTTTATTAGCAGTATGTATTGCCTACCTACTTGGGGGCACCTGACATCTGGGGCAAGAAAAACTGAAGAAAATGGCGTCGGATGCATCTTATATACCCCTGGTGCACTGACGTTAGGGAAGAAGCGACAGCAACCAACGCCGGACCAAGACTTTGGAACTCCGGCCGACTGCGGGACCGCCTGATGGCAGGATAACCCAAGTGTAATGACTGCAGCAGTGTGAACACTTGAACATCTACATTTATGGTAGGTACAAAACTGTACTATAGGGTGGGGGGGGGACATTACCTCGGGAAGACAGTTCAAGGCATTTGGCAGCAACACAAGGCTCATTTGCAGATAATCATCCTGGAGATGAGGGTGGTGCTTTTGTGGTTGCAAGCATTTCAAGACTCTCTCATTCTAGGAACAATAGCAATCCAATCAGCCAACATGTCTGTGGTCTGGTACATAAACAGGGCAAACCAGATCTTACCCTCTTTGTCGAGAAGCCTTGATGGTCTGGCAATGAACAACAGCTTCCAACCACTTTCTGATAGCCATGCACATCTCAGGGAAGTCCAATGTAATTGCAGACAAATTGAGCAGAGCCATGTTATGGCCTCACAAGTGATCCCTGAATCAAATCGCTGCGGAAGAGATCTTTCAAAAATGGCACCAGCCTCATTTTGACTTCTTTGCTTTGCCCACCAATGCAAAATGAAGCAACTACTTTGCCCTGATCCCTCCTCTGTGGGAGTCATCAAGGGATGCACTTGTTCACAATTGGCCCCTGGGACTTTGTTATGCCTTTCCACCAATTCCTCTAATCCCCAAATTTCTGCAGAAAGCAAGTTTGTTGGAGACGACAGTAATCCTAATTGCCCCTTATTGGCTTGACAAATTTGGTTCCCCTTCCTCCAGCATCATGTTTGGGACGAACCATGGATTCTGGATCCTGTTCCAGACCTTCTGCCTCACCCGTCTGGGATGTTTCATCCCAATCTGAACAAGCTCCAACTAACAGCTTGGCTGCCCCAGTTCCCCTGATTGCCAGGTTTCCTCTCTTCTCGTCCCCAGTAAAACATATTTTATCTTCCGTGAATCATCTACACGTAAACAGTACAAAGGAAAATGGAAGAGATTTGTTTCATGGGCTAGCAATAGACAACTAGATCCCTTTACTGTGTCATTTATTCCGTTCCAGAATTTATAACTTAGCTTTTCATTGAAGGTGCTGCTGCAGCTGCTATTAGAGTTGGGAGGGTGGCCTAATGGTTAAGGTGTTTGCCTTACAAACACAAACTGCAGGGTTTGAGTCTCACAAGGAATAATTGGCTAGGCTTAAAATGACTCGCAAGGGCAGTTAGCGTAGTACTAATCTATGAACCTATAAGTTGGCAGCAATTTCATATTTTCATATAGGTGAAAATGGTTCTGGTATTATGTCAAATAGACTTTGTAAAGCATTCTTGAAGGGAACTACTATGCTAAGACCCCCATATAAAAACCCATCCCCACCTTGGGATCTGAATTTTATATTGTCATACGTTATCTGTCCTCCCTTCAAGCCATCTGCTACCTGTGACTTGAAGTATCTTTCCTGAAAAACACTCCTGTTAGTGGACATCAGCATGGAGAGTTTCAGAATTACAAGCTTTGTCTGACAAGCCACCATACCTGGTATATTATAAGGACGGAGTTTCTTTACGCACCAACCTTTCATTTCTGCCAAAAGTTGTGTCTGAAACTAACCTCAGTTAATCTGCTGAGTTGCTGGTAATCTTCCCAAACTTCCAAAATAAAGGAACTGGATGTTCACAGACAATTGTGTTTTTACCTACACAGGACTGCAGTAATCAGACAATCAGATCAGCTATTTGTTTCTTACTCTGACGTTAGGAAAAACCTGCCAGTATCCAAAATTACCTTATCCAAATCTCTTTCACAATGTATTTCATTCATTTACTGTTCTAAGAACAAAACTCTCACTAACCCTGTTAAAGCTCATTCCCCTAGGGTAATAGCTACTTCTGCAGCCTTTTAAGCTAGGCTACCTGTGGATAATATCTGTGCTGCAGCAACATGTGCAAAACCTCATACCATTATTACTCATTATAAAGTAGATTTGGCCTCTAGGAGTAGAACATATTTTGATTCTATGGTTTTGAGGAATATTCTCCCATGAGCCATCCAAGAATCAGGTAGCTTAGGACATGGTCCCATCAGTGAGAATAAAGGCGAGATTGACAACATCACATAAGGAAGTTATGTGCTTACCATAATTTTCCATGTTTGTTGTCCATCTTGATCTTTATTCTCACAACCCACCCTCCATACCCCTTGTCTATACTCCTGGGAGACCTATTAGCACTAATTGGATACTATAGGACTCTGTAGCCTCAGAAATAATCTTTTCTATTAAGTCATGAAGGCTGTTCCTCTAATAAGAATTATTAGGGGCAAACTAGATCTGAGAGAGTTAGGTAAGGGCATTATGGGTAAGGTAGAATGCCCACGAGCTTTGTTGAAGGCCTCGAGCTTTTGTAAAAGGCCGAGATGGATCAGATCCGACCCATCAGTGAGAATAAAGGTCAAGAAGGACAACACACATGGCACATTATGGTAAGTACGTAATTTCTTTTTCTAGCAACTTTCTAAGTTTATAAAAGCAATATTTAAATCTGCCGCTTATTTTGGTCATTTCCCCCTATTATTTTTGGCTTTGTCCAGACTTCTTGAGCTACAAGGTGGAGAAGTTTGATAAACAGACATTTACGAAGATATGCATGGCAAGGGGGTTCTAAAAAGAAGAATCGAACCTCCTCAAGCCAAGGATAGTATACACAAGTCTGAATGACTGTACAAGAGACCTTGTGACACCCCCCTATCCTGTCCCTCCTTTTTTTTTTTTTCCTTCCAGAAAGTCTGAATCTTCATTTTTCTCTTTGGCAACAGAGAGTTTCCAACAAATGAGTGCGTAAATTCATTCATCAAGGTTATGAATGGCGGTGGAAGGAAGTTCTTCCTTTCTAGGAGGTCATTCCTCATCCTCCAGAACAGACTCTGTTGTTTCTACTGATTTTTCATCATATGCTGTTCCAAAGAATGATGGAACCAGTTCCTCTTTCTCGGGGGGGGGGGGGATTTTTATTCAAGGATGTTCCTAGCGTCAGTGACAAAAAATCTTGGAGACCAGTTCTTTCCTAAATCTGTCTGTGATAGTGCACAAATTCAACATGATGTCACTTCACAACCTGTTACCTCTTCTTCCTCTTTCAAGTTTCCTGACAACACTAGAATTAAAAGATGCTTATTATCGCATTGTTATTCATCAAGATGTGTCAGACTTAAGGTTTTGTGTGCCTGGATTATATTACTACATCTGATTTTGTCAATTTTCATTCAGTCCTCAACAACTGCGTTTGGATTTGACTCAGCCTGTTTTTTACAGCTCATGACCACATGAAACTCTCCAGCTCCTTCATTACCCACAATGCTGCATTCCCTAAAAAAACTCAGATCGTATTTGCTGCCTTTGTGTAAGGACGTGGTCGCTATGAGCTCTCGAGTGTTAGATAAATGAATAATAAATTTGAATACTTGTTACATTATATTTTTTCTCTCTTTGCCTTGAGTATAAATTCTATTTTTTCTCCCTTATCCTACACCACTATAGTGTTTTCTTAATTTACCAGTGTTGATATTCTCTTTCCCTTTTCAATTACTTTTGTTGGTAACTTCTCCTCTTCCTTCCTTTTTCTTTCTTTCCAAAAACCAAAAAAAAAAAGTATTTTTCTCTATTTTGTAGAGAAGAGATATTGTTAATATGGCTGAAAAGCACTCTGGCTTTAAAAAATGTAAGCAGTGTGGGCATAAAATTCCTCTGTCTGATGCCCATGATTAATGTATGTATTTTGCCTCACATCAAGAGGTTCTCCTTTTTGATTCACAGCTGGAGTGCCTTCTGTGTGGAGTCTGCATGTCCTCCCTTGCAGTTGAGTGGCCTCCAAAAGACATGCGTGAATGGGCATGCCTTCGCTGAAGGTTGGGCGTCGGGCTGGCAACTCGGCACCATAAAAAATCTACTGCCAATCATTAGCGGACCGGAGTTCCGCTGTGGCGACCCCTAACTGGGAAAAGCCGAAAAGACAAACAACAACAACATATGGGCCCTGCTCATTTAAACATTGATTGTGAGGTTTGCAAAGCATTCCCGGTCAACAAATGTAAATAAATAAAATTAATTCTCATGCTCTACTAGACCATAAGAATAGGCTAATTCTGAAAGGTATTAAAATTAAAGTAAAAAAAAAATGATGGCCTCTTAGATAACTCTCCCGTAAATAGATAACAGTTAATGACAAAAGTTAAAGTAGGGAGAGTAGCAGATCAGTTTTTCAGCAATACACACTATCAAACCTTGGAAAAAATGCGCCAACTGGAAGAATTCAAAAGTTCCGGCAGTTTTTCACTTCGCCGCAAAACAGTTCAAGCAAATTCTTCGTTTAGTTAACCAGGGCTCGTGTGTAGCTCATTTATATATATTCAAATAAATCAGCGATGTAACGGCAATAATGCAATCCACAAGTGCAATATATTAAAAGCATTATTTATTATTATTATTCTATGGAGGTACTCATAACATGTTTAGACAATGCATTTGATGTTTTACTATGAATTTTGATATAATACCAAGTGTTTAACCTATATTCTAGAATTTAAAAATGTATTTTTTATTAATTGTATTTTAGGAAGTGACGTTATGATCTAAAACTATAAAGGTAGTAATTAGAAATTTCCGTTTCATTGGCCTGATGAAGCCTACGGGTGAAAGCGCTTGCCAGATTTTTTGTTCCAATAAATAACGCTTTTAATGTATTGCACTTGTGGATTGCATTATTGCCATTACATTGCTGATTTATTTGGATATATAATTGAGCTACACACGAGCCCTGGTTAACTAAACGAAGAATTTGCTTGAACTGTTTTGCGGTGAAGTGAAAAACTGCCGGAACTTTTGAATTCTTCCAGTTGGCGCCTCTTTTCCAAGGTTTGATAGTGTGTATTGATGAAAAATTGATCTGCTACTCTCCCTACTTTAACTTTTGTCATTAATTCTGAAAGGTCTTTTACCTACGGCCTTTTCGGAATCTCTGTCTGAGACTCAGTCCTCCAAAAAGAGCTCAGAAAAAGGCTGTTGGATTCATCTGGATCTTCCACTCCATCCACTGGTCTGACTGCAGAGCCTGCTTGAAAAGTTTCTAAGAAGTCAGATACAAAGACTATATCTTCGGATCTGTTGGCATCAGATGTACAATCCACTTCATTGTATCCTATACCCCTGGATCCGAAACTGTTACCTCGAACCAGGTATGAGTATTCCTTAGATCCAGTCCCTTCCCGAGTACCGACTGTCCCATTTTAGAAAGATGCCGACACTCCAGATCCCCTTCAGTGGCCCCATTCTCTCATTCTTCCAGGAGCATGACAGAAGCTGACGTGGACAGGATGAAGAGGAAGTTTCCCTTGGCACAAATTCAGATGGGAGTTCTCCCAGCTCTTACCCCTTCAGGTCCAGAGGTCCATACCAGTAATAAACCATCCATCTTGGCTTCTTCTCTGATCCGGCCCTTGGCTTCAGAGCCTTTGGATCCGAATATTCAAGGACCATCCATATCGGACCCGAAGATGTATGTATCTTTGACTCCAATACTCTCTGAGTTCACCATTTTTGAGTGTGTTGGACCTGAAGCTTCATTGTCGGATCCGTGATGCTGGAATTAACTCCGAAGTTGTTGGAGCTGTCTCTGTCCTTCGGAGCGTCGGCATTGGACAGCTCAGCCCAGACTTCTGCCTCAGGTGGATTGTTGCCTTCAGGTTAGAGAGAGCTAATGGTCCGGACGTATGTCCTCCCAGCTCCGTCGGCCTCCTCCTCCCAGGAGAGGTCTGTTTTTGAGGCAGTGGAGAGAGTGTTCTCTGCTTCGGGAGTACTGACTGATTTGCCCCCTGGGATCTTCCCTTTGGATCCCATGTGTCTTTGTGCCCTGAGCCTCATCACTCTACTCCACAGGGACATCCAGCCCTAAGTCTCCAGGCTACCCAGCAAAGTATCCTTATTTCTTTCGATACTTCTCTGGAACATCCCACCAAAGAAGTTTCTAGGAATAGTGCAAAATGAGTTACTTAGACTCTCCCCAGGAGTTGGTCACCAAAGATACTGATTTTGATGAGAGGGGAAGGGTCCCCTAGATCACCACCTTATGACGTCTGCTTTGGAGACATCCTGGAAATCCTCAAGCAGAGAGCTGGTTGGTCTACCAATAACCCTTCAGAAGAGGAATCTGTGTTCCTGGAAGCTTTTGGGTCTGGCCCATCTACCTCCTGGATGACTCTGCCCACCCAAGAGCTCATTGATTTGATCACTAGGTGGGTGTGAAAGGAACCAGATACTGTTGAGTAGATCCTTAAGAGACCAGACAGGATCCTGGCACCACCGAAAGGAAGAAAACTTTGGAGCAAGGGAGAACCAGTAGATGCCATGGTCATAGCAGTAGCCATTAAGAAAGAAATTGCAGAACAGAGTTCATCCATCCATCCCCCTAAAAGAGTCCAGGGCGTTGGACAGATTTGGGAAGTGTGTATATGCTTCAGCAACCTTTGCACTCAGGTCACTGAATTATTTGGCACACTTCACTAGATTGCAGAAAGATTTGATTAAAGAGCTCACCAAATCTCTCTCTTTCTAGGACCAGTACTTATGTGGCCAAAGCTGTGCTGCCTCACAGTTGGTTACCCTACAATCGATCATGAAATTGTCCATGAGACTCATTTCACATGCAGCTGAAGGTACCTGAAGGGTGGTGGGTTCAGGCATATCCATTAGGCGGCATGCCTGGATGCACTTGTGTGATTTTTGCAGAATCCTTCATCTTCCTTCATCAGTGCACCCTTTGATGGAAGTTCTTTGTTTGGCCCTAAGGTAAAGGACATACTCTCCAGGTATGACTAAAATGGTAAAACCCTGTCTGCAGTGGGCATACATTTTTCAACCCCTCAAAGATCATTCTCTAGGAGTCAGTGTTGTGGCCAGAAGATGTGGTTCAGAAAGCCCCAGGGTTCTTTCCAAGATGCATGTGAGGATAGCTCCCCCGGGGCAGACAGGGGAGACTCGAATGGAAGACACCACTCACGTGGCTGAGGAATACCATAAAACCAGGGGAGCTAAAGATTCTTTCTCTGACAGAGACCCTACCAGCAGTCCTGAAAGGAGGCCCGATTGCACACCTCTGGTGGCAGTCAAGAGTTGCTTATCCCTGCACCAGAGAACCTGGACAGACATTACAAAAGTTACATGGGTACATGTAACTTGATGAAGAAGAGCGAGTGTATAAATATTTAGGAATTGATGAAGGATCAACAATAACACATGAACAAATGTGAATAAAACTTAATAAGGAATATTTTAGAAGACTTAATATTGAAAACAACATTGGTTTATAGCTTGAACTTTGTTCCTAGATGTGAATTTGCTCTTCTTGTCCTAACTTATAGTTTTGGAGTGACTGACTGACCCCAAAATGTGTTGGATAGGTTAGACAGGAAAAATAGAAAGCTGTTTCATGCTCATCAAATAATTTATAAAAATCAGTGGATACCAAGATTATATAGTCTCCATTCTGAAGGAGATATGGGCCTCCTCGAAATGTATTACATGTGTAGATCTGCCGTTGAGGGACTGCATACATATCTGCTGACCTCACAAGACCCAAACGTAGTGACAGTTTTGAAACATTTGGAGAATAAGTCTAAGATGACTTCCATGCTTAGTTTAACAGAAGCTTAGCATCAAGCTGGAATGGAAATCAAACCAGGAGCAGATAAAAATCAGGCTTCAACTGAATGTGCCAAAAAACGAAAGAATATAAGGTGAGGGATTAGATGAGAAGGCAAGAAATGTGGAAAATGCATAAATATAATTGTAAGTTTAGAAAATTGTTAGAACAACCTCAGTTGATCAAGATCGACGACTGGAATGGTTAAGGAGAGGAGAATTTAAATCAAAAGATGAAAGGTTAATATTGGCGGCCCAATATAGTGGAGTATATACACACTGGTTTACAATGTCTGTTAACATGCTGGAGAAACACACAAATGTAGGTTTTGTAAAACGGAATTGGAAACAGTCTCACATCTTGTTGCTGGCTGTGATATACTAATGGCAGAAAGACTGTATACTGAAAGGTATAATATTGTAGGAAGACTGTTGCATTGGGGATTGTGCAAACATTATAATACTGAGGTAGCTGAAAAACACTAGAAACATAAGCCACAAAGCATCATAGAAAATGATGAAGTTTATATCACATGGGATCATCCATTAACAATAGTTAAAAAAAATAGATGCGAGAAAACCAAATGTAGTAGTCCCTGAAAAGAAAACAAAAATAGCATTGATTATTGAAATTGCTACACCCAGTGACTATAGTGTTTTATGTACAGAGAGACACAAAGTCATAAAATATCAGTATTTGCAGGCAGAAATGAGGGCAATGCTCAGACAGTTTCAGTAGTAGCAGGAGGAATGGGTCTTAGAAGAAGAATTTACAATCGTACTTAGATTTGTTACCGACACATGTAACTCCATACGAATTGCAGGAGTCATTCCTGGGCACATTGCAGATGCTGCAAAGAGCACTTGTGGCTAACATCAAAGATTGAAACAATACTAATATCATGAACTTTAATCAAACTTTGACTTAGGAATGGGGTCCATTCCCATCATAGTATTAGAAACCCGAAAGACTTGGAAAAATTAAAAAGGCAGAGCTTGGCAAAAGCTGACAGGATAGCATGATGAGGAAATTCCTCTCAGCACTGATTCAGATGGGAGTTTTCCAGGCTCCTACCCCTTCAGGTCACGAGGCCTTCTCAAGTACTTCACCACCCATCTCTGCTCTTTCTCCATTTCAACTAGTGGCTTTGGAGCCCTCGGATCTGAGCTATCCAGGACCACCTGTGTCATATCTGAATATTATGGTATCTTCAGCTCAGCTACATTCTTTGAGTGTACTGGTTCTAGTGCATCACAGCCAGACAACTCCTGAGCCAAAGCGCCATTGTCAGGTCCGAGATATTAGTCAACTCTGAAGTTGTCTGAGTCATCTCTACGCTTTGGAGCCTTGGCATTGGACAGCTCATCCCCATCTTCTGCCTCGGGTAGACTATCTTCAGGTCAGATGGAGATGATGGTCCAGAAGCATGTCTTTTTGGCTCCATCGGCTTCCTTCTCCCCAGAGCACTCTGCCTTTGAGGTGATAGAGAGAGTGTTCTCTGCTTCTGGAGGACAGACGGTTCCACCCCTCTTGCATCTCCCTTTTGTATCCCATAAATCTCTGTGCTTTGAGCCTCTTCGTTCTACTCCACAGGGACAGCTGGCCCAAAGTCACCAGGCTACCTGGCAAGGTATTCTTATTTTCTCCGATAATTCTGCAGAACATCCCAGCAGAGAAGTCCCTAGGAAGAGAAGGTGTAAGAGGAGGCACTTGGGCTCTCCTCAAGAGTTGGTCATTGAAGATATAGATTTTGATGAGGGAGAAGGGTCCCCAAGATCACCACCTGATTACGTCTTCTTTGGAGCTGTCCTGGAAATCCTCAAGCAAAGGGGTGATTGATCTACCGATTAGCCTTCCCAGGAGGAACGTGTATGCCTGGAAGCCTTTGGGTCTGGCTGATTTACCTCCTGGGTGACTCCACCCGCTGACGAGCTCATTGATTTGATCTCTAGGCAGGAGTGGAAGGAATAAGACACTGTTGAGCTGATCTCCAAGAGACCAGAGACAATTTTGACACCATGAAAAGGAAGAGAGCTTTGGAGCAAGGGAGACATTCTAGAGATCCTACCGATAACCCTACCCAAGAGGAATTGGTATTCCTGGAACCCTTTGTGTCTGGCCCATCTACCTCCTGGGTGACTCCACCCACCAATGAGCTCATTGATTTGATGCCTAGGCAGGCGTCAAATGAACCTGATGCTGTTGTGCCAATCCCCAAGAGACCAGACAGGATACTGATGGCATCAAAAGGAAGAGAGTTTCAGAGCAAGGGAGTACCAGTGGATACCATGGTCATGGTGGTGGCCACAAAGAAAGAATTTGCAGAACAGAGTTCATCTGTCCATCCCCCTAACACAGATTCCAGAATGTTGGACTGATTTGGGAAGTGTGTATATGGCTAAGTGACATCTGCACTCAGGTAGTTGAATTATCTGGCACCTTTCACCAGATTGCAGAGGGACTTGATTAAGGAACTCTCCAAATCCCTCTGTGGGACCATTATTTCTGAGGCACAGAGCTCTGTTGACTCAAAGTTTGCTATCCTACAGTCGATCACAAATTCATCCATAAGGCTCATTTCACATGCAGATGAAGGTACCTTATGAGTGGCTGGTTTACGATTTTCCATTAGGAGACATGCCTAGATGCGCTTGTGTGATTTTTGTGGAGCCGTTCAAGTACTTGTTCATCATTGCACCTTTTTGACGGCAATTTCTTGTTTAACCCTAAGGTAAAGGACACACTATCCAGGTGTGAGCAAGATGGAAAAACTGTCGCTGCAGTTGGCGTACATTTTTCGACCCCTCAAAGAACCTCTAGGAATCAATGAGGTGGTTGAAAGATGTGGTTCAGAAAGTCCCAGGGTCCTTTTCAGGATCCAGGTGGAGATAGTTCCCCCAAGGGCAGAGGGGGGCACTCAAATGGAAAATGCCACCCACATGGCAGAAGAGGCCCGCAGAAACAAGGTTCAGAGATTGTTTTTCCTGATGGACCCTATCAACGCTCTTGAAAGGATGCCCGATTGTCCACCCTGGAGGCGGTCTGGTGTCATCTATCCCTGCTCCAGAAAGCCTGGCTTGACATTACAAAAGATATGTGGGTGCAGAGGATTATTTCCAGAGGTTATATAATTCCCTTTTCCCTTCCCATCCCTTATCAGTAAGAGCAATTTCCAGTGTTCCACCCCATCAGAGGAAGGCAGCAGCTCTAGAAATAAAAAAGCTGCTAGAAAAGAGAGTCAGCCAAGATGTCCCCCAGACCAGAAAGAATCCAGAACTTACTCAAGATTAATTTTAGTGCCAAAGAAAATGGGACTGGAGACCAATTTTGGATCTCAGCAATCTGAACAAATTGGTGCATTATGCAAAGCTGTGGGTGGTCACTGTTCAGTCAGTTTTGCCCTTCCTGCACAAGGATGATTGGATATGCTCAACAAATCTTCAGGATGCATATTATCACATAAAATGAACAGGTAATCCAGAAGAATACCTATGGGGCTGGCTAGGAGCCAGTCATTACCAGTTCAGAGCTCTGCCCTTTGGCCTCGTGACAGCCCCCAAGGTGTTCACCAGTGCATAACAATAGCAGCAGCTGACTTGAGACTGCAGGGATTCCTGGTGTTTCTGTACTTGGATGACAGGCTCATAACTGCTACGACCAGGCATCTTCTGATAAAAAGCTCGAGACTATGTACTCCAAATTTTCTTTCATCTAGGGATTACCATCAGTCACAAAAATCCCAGCTAGAACCAGCTGAGACACTAGAATTTGTAGGGGCTTTGTTTAATATAGTATCAGTAAAAGCTTCCCTTCCTGTACCAAGAGTTCAAACTATTCAATTTCAAGTCAAAAAGATAACTCAGAATTATTTTCTATCAGCTTGATTGATTCTACAAGCTTTGGGGTCATTGTCAGCTGCAGTAGTTCTGGTACCATCAGCAAGATATATGAGAATTCTTAAATGGACCCTAGCAGCTCAGTGGCCCATTCTATACCAACTTATGTCCACCCAGATCAGAATGTCTCAGGCATGCAAAAACGACCTATTGTGGTGGATGCACTCAGATCAGATACTACTAGGCCATCCATTTAGTCACCCCCAGCCCCAAGCTTTAGTGACCACGGATGCTTCCAAGATGGGGGGGACACTTCCTTGGAAAAACATTTCAAGGCACATGGTTCCCCGAAGAGGCCAATACGCATATCATTGTCTTGGAAAAGAAAGCATTTCTCCTAGTATTGCAGGCTTTTCAAGACTGTCTTCCTTCCAGAACTATTGTGATTCAGATAGACAATATGTCAGTGGTATAGTACATCAGCAAACAAAGAAGGACCAGATCTTGCCCATTGTGTCGAGAAGCTCTGAGTGTGTGAGAATGGGTGATCTCATCCAATCGATTTCTGATAGCAATGCACATTCTGGGGAAATCCAGTGTAATAGCAGACAACTTGGGCAAGTCCATTTTGTTACCTCACAAGCAGTCTCTCAGCATGAGAGTTGCAGAAAAGATATTTCACCAATGGGGTCAACCATGCTGTGACCTCTCTGCATCTCTCTTCAACAAGGTCAGCAGGTTCTTTGCCATGACCCCCCCCCCATCATGGGAATCACCAAAAAACACTCTCCTTCCTGATTGGCCCCCATTCTCCTCTATATGTATCCCCAACCCCTTTGATCCCCAAATTTCTCCAGAAAACATCTCAATTGATGAACAAAGTCATCCTCATTACTCCTTATTGCCCTCATCAGACTTGGTTCTCCTTTCTTTGGCCTCATGTAGTTTACCCAGCATGGATTCTGGACCCAATTCCAGATCTACTGTGTCACCCGACAGACATGATACACCCTGACATTTCAGGCCAAATCCTGACCGCATGTTTTCTCCACTTCATTGATAGCCAGGCAACCTAGACTCTCCTCTTCTGCCCATCACACACTTTTATCTTCCCATAAAGTTTCACTAAAATAATTTACGGAAGTAAATGGAAAAGATTTGTTTTTTGGGCACAGCAAAAAAGACACTGAACCTTTTTCAGCACCAGTACATAATGTTCTTGAGTTCCTAATTTCAATCTTTAATGAAGGGGTTAGTTCTTCAACTGTTAAAAGTACAGTTAGCTGCCATTTCAAATTTTCATATAGGAATTGACAGTTCTACCTTAGGTTCCTCAAAACATTGTAAGGCCTTTATAAGGGATACATTTCTTCTGAGACCACCTTTTAAAGATGCAACTCCACTGTGGGATTTAAATTTAGTATTACAAGCTTTAAAGATGCAACTCCACTATGGGATTTAAATTTAGTATTACAAGCTTTAACTCAATCTCCCTTTCAACCAGCAGCAAAATGTGAACTAATATTTTGAACTATCTTCTTGGTAGCTATAACATCTGCTTGAAGACTTTCTGAACTTCAAGCCTTGTCTTCTAAGCCTCCTTATTTAATATTCCATAGAAACAGAGTAGTACTGTGAATGAGTCCTTTCTTTCTTCCTAAGGTGATGTCAGAATCCAACATCAATCAGTCTATTAATTTTCCAGTTTTCTTTCCAAATTTCACAAAGGTGAATACATGTTACATTTGTTGGATGTTCACAATTAAGTTTTTATTTGCATAGAACAAAGAATTTCAGAAAAAACAGATCAATTGTTTATTTATTTTGTGGAATTGAAATTAGGCAAGCAAGCTGCAAAAGTAACTTTAGACAAATAGCTGACTAATTGCATTTACTTTGTCTATAACAAATTTGGCTTGTCTTTGCCAAAACCTATTAGAGCCCATTCAACCAGGTCCATGGCAACATCATCAATATTTTATCTAGGTCTTCCATGGATGAAATTTCTGTGGCTGTAACTTGGGCTAATCCTCATACCTTTATTACTCATTACAAATTGGATCAGGTCTCTGGGCGAAGAACAGCCTTTGGTTCCACAGCACTCAGGAATATCCTTTCTTAGAGTCCTCCTTGGAATTCAGATAGCTGGGGACTCTTTCCCAGTTGTTGAGGAATGAATAAAAAATTAGCAACAGCAGATAAAGTTATGTACTTACCATAACATTCCATCTGTGTTCATTTTCATTCTTCCTCAACTACCCTCTCAGCAACCCCCTACCTTTTTAGCTATTAACTTTTGGAAGAACGAGAAGGTTATAAAGGACCAATGTTGCTTTGGTTGAGCCCCAGATAGTGGTTCATCTTATCAGTGTGCAAATTTTTCATCTAAAAGTATAAGCCAGCAAAAAAAGATCTGAGGTATGTTAGGGGATAGAGCATTATGGGTAAGGGAGGAGGTTTTGAGAATTCTAGTGGCCATGAGCTGTAAAAAAAACAGCTGAGTCAGATCCGAATCCAATTGTTGAGGAAGAATGAAAATGGACAACACAGATGGAACATTATGCAATTTGCTTCTTGCAGAGCATAAGGTTACAGCAAATTTCCAAAATTCCTTCCTGATTCCTTCTCAGATCATGTTTTTCTCTGATGAAGCATCCAGAAAATTCCTATACAGGCATCCATGCTCCATCCCAAGGCTTCAACTCTGATTGTATTTTTTCAGTCCCTTCTTCCTCTGGTGTCAGTTACAGCCAGGGAGTTTCTAAGGACTCTGGTGTACATTGCTTCCACCATTCATATGCTTCCTCTAGCCAGGCTTCATATGAGAAGGCTACAGTGGTTCCTAAAGTCATTCTGGCATCAGCATTCTCATCCTTTGGACTTTCCAATTCCCCTTCTTCCATGCCTCAAGCTAGAACTTTGGTTGTGGATTCAGCAACTGTCTGTCAACCCAGGGCATCCTTTTTAGCCTCCTGCCCTCTCTTGCAAACTATTTCCAATGTCTCAGATGTGGGATGGGAAGCATCTTTCAGTCCTCTGAAGGCTCAGAGCCTTTGGACCCTTCGTCAGAAGGAGGGCCATATCAACATTAAAGAAATGAGGGCTCTTCTTCTAGCCCTTCAGACCTTCCATTTAGTATTTCTTTCAGGGCCCCTCAAAGTCTTAACAGACAGTACTACACTGATGTGATATATCAACAAGCAATACTGGACATGTCTTGCCTTTTGTGCAGACTGGCTCTTCGGGTTTGGAATCTGGCTTTCCAGTGTCAGGTAACTATTCAGGCTGTTTATATTCATTCAGAGCAAAACATTGTGGTGGATTCTCTGAGCAGGTCCATAACACAGACTCATGAATGGATACTTCACAGAACTGTGTTTCTGGTCATTGTCCACCAGTGGGGAACTCCTCAGATCTTTTTGCCTCCCCTCTCAACAGCCAACTTCCTCTCTTTTGCACCAGAGTCCCATGTCCTCTGGATTGGAAGGTGGGTACCCTTTCTTTATCTTGGAAGGAGATGTTTCTTTATGCCTTCCCTCCCCTTCCTTTCATACCGAGGTCCTGTTCAAGATAGAACAAAACTTTCCCAAAATTTTGTTGGTGACTCCCGTTTGGCCCAGACAGCATTGGTTCCCTCTTCTTCTGCATTTAGCCAAGGGCAATTACCACAAGTTACCCCACAGGGTGGACCTACTCACACAAGACAAGGGGTCTCTCATACATCTTCACTTATCTATTCTTCAACTGACACTGGGTGATAGGGTTTTGATCACTTTTAGGTACCTTTTTTCTGAAGATGTGCTTCAGGTTCTGCAGGAGGCCAGGAATTCCACTACCAGGAAATCTTATTTGACCAAATGGAAGAGATTTTCTGTTTGCTGTCTTGCTCGTAACCTGGATCCACTTTCTGTGAAAGTTCCTTTGGTTCTTTCTTATTTGTGTGAATTGCTCAATGCTGGGTTTGCATACTCTTCAGTTAAAGTCCACCTTTCAGTTATTTCTGCTAGTCTGCCTGTAACTCCTTCTTTGGCTCCTAGATTTGAGTTCAAACAATTCCTTAATGGTGCTCTTCATATAAGGTCTCACAGGAAGCCTATTTCTCCTTCCTGGGACCTTAATTTTGTTCATGAAAAATTGATTCAGGCTGCTTTTGTGTCTGCAGCTTTGACTTCCTTACAGTATTGTACTTGGAAGACTGTTTTTCTTTTGGCCCTTACTTCAGCTAGAAGGGTGTCTGAGCTTCAGTGCCTTATGGCTGTACCTCCTTTTTTAGTTTTTCATAGGGGCAGGGTGTCTCTTCATACTAATCTTTCTTTTATGCCAATGGAGGTTAATGAGTTGTCTTTTAATCAGTCTATTAATTTGCCCAGTTTTTCCCTTCTCCACAGTCTGCTAGTGAAAAGGTTCTTCACACCTTGGATTTGCATAGACAACTTGGATATTATTTAGATAAAACTAAAGCGATTCATAATTCTGATCAACTTTTTGTTTCTTTTAATCTGAGTTTAGGTTTGGCTGTTTCTAAGAAAACTACTACTTCCGGGATCTCTAAGGCCATTTCCTTTTGCTACTCTTTTCATGGGAAAGGCCACTCTAATTCTGTTAAATCTCATAATACCAGGGCTGTGGCTTCTTCTGGTGCATTTTTTAAAGGATTGGATACCAACTTCATCCTTGAGGCAGCTACTTGAACTTCTGTGCATACTTTTACCAAACATTATAAGCTGGATATGGTTTCCAGGGCTATCCTGCATGGCTTTCTTGAGGGCTCTGCTAGACCTTCCTCCTCCAACATTTCCTCTTGAGCTTTTGTATTGTCCCTAGTGTAATGCATACTGCAACAGTGAAATGGAAGGACATAGTACAGTTGTGTAAATGCTTAACATAACAATAGATGTCCTTCCCCTCACTGTTGCAGTTTTCAATCCCTCCCTCCTCCTTTTTTTCTTTTCCGTTTTTCTTTCTGGATGCATATGTTCCTTTTTGTACTCTTTGGACTGTTGTTCCTCCTGGGGCTTTTTATTTGTGAGGAAAGTACATCCGCACGTCACCTTTTTGCCCTACACAATGAGCTGGGAGCATAAGTGTGACACACAATGTCCCTATTACAACCTAAGGCTTTGGTATACTGACCGAACATTGGGCTGCCCTCAGCAGGGGGTCCCTAATATAATGAATACTGCAACAGTGAAGGGAAAGACATCTACTGTTATGGTAAGATTTTACACAAGTGTACTTTTCTAGGTTTTGGCAGCTGTTTTTTTTTCAATACTATGTGACTTTTGGACCTATTAGTTTTGGGGGCAAACTCAATCTGAGGTATCTCTCTCCTTGCAGGGGGTTATGAGTAAGGGGAGGAGCCTGATCACTGGATCCAAAGTCTGAGAGTGACTGAAGTCTGAACCATTAACCCATCTGTTGAGGAAGGAAGCAGGCAACACAGCTCTGTTGTTGCTAAGTGCATAGCTTTCATTTTATGCCCAAAACGAAGACTTGAGTTTACCTTAAGCCAAGCTGTCCATTCTTGTTTCCAGAACGTAAAAAGGAGGGAGAAAGGATACTCCATACCTTGGGTGCCCACAGACAATACTGGAACTATCTTGACAGAACAAAATCTTTCAGAACTTCTGATCAGTCATTTCTTGTGAAGTTTAGAAAAAGTATAACCTGTACTAAAACAGAGTATTTCAAAATGTTTTTCTCATTAACCATTTTTTACACCCACCACAACAAAAGTATTCCAGGATTAGCTGGTGCTCATTCTACAAGGGCCTTGTATTTCTTAATCTGTGGCTTTTTGGAAAGGGTTGGATTGTCAAAAGTATTCTAGAAGCCGCAACTTTTGGTCCTTTTTGCATACTTTTGTTAAACACTATAAACTGTATTCCAACTCCAGGTCTAGGACAGGCCTTGCTTGGATTGTTCTTCAGTATCTCCTGTATCCTCATCTTTCCATCACCCTGTTTTGATAAGCTATGGTAATCTACCTATAAATCTTAGGCTATGCAGCAGTGATCCATATAAAGAACATAGTACAATTGTGTGACTAAGCTTATCATAGCAGTAAATGTTTGAATGATAACTGCTGCAGAAGCCCCTCCCTCTCCCCATCCACTTTATTTTTGATTTTTTGCATTTTTTTCTTTTTTTTAATGCCAGGATATTGCTATATATTACTTTCCTAGTATTGACCTTGTCAGGGCTTTAGTCTCTCTCTCTGTGTTAACATGAAAGCTCTAAAGGGTTTGGCACCCTAACATGATTTTAGTCAGTTCAGCTTGAGCAGACTTAACAGTTTCAGTACGTGGAAGGTAGCTCTGAGCCTTGGTAACTGAACAGCTATTATATCCTTGCAAGATATAACCCCTATAGCTTAAGCTACTGGAGCAGTGATCATTTGGACATCTGCTGTTATGGTATGTTTACTTACACAACTGTACTTTTCTTCCCACTGGATACATTTTCTAGTATGTCTACTAGACTCCTCACAAATGATGGTATTCCTGCTCCAGGAGAAAGTAATCTTTTACAAAGAGTAAAGTTTTCTCTTCAGACTTTGACATTTGCAAGGGAATTCCTCAGGATTTTGGGATACATGGCTTATGCAATTCTCATGATTTCTATGGCTAGCCAGATTACACAAAGAAAATTTAGTGTTTTCTCAAATCAGCGTGGATCCAGAACCGGCACTCCCTATCTTTCCAATTTCCTGTGCCGAATTTTGTCAGAAAGGAATTTCACTGGTGGATTGACCAGTTGAGCCTGAATCTTGGTATTCCGGTCTCCCCTCAGCTCCTTCCTTGTCTATAAGTGTGGACCTTGCTGGGGGGACTGTATCCAAGGTAGTCAAAGTGCAAGAGCTTTGGAACCATCATTTCAAAAGGAAGCACATAAACATCAAATAAATTATTATATTAGTTAATATTTTCAAATCCATGAACCATTTGGGGACTGCAGGACTTATGGTAGTCACAGTGAAAATCACCGTCATGCAATACATAAGTAACAAAGAGGGACTAGGTCACACTCCCTGTGCAGAATAACCACGATAGCTTGGGAACTTGCAGTACAGCACAACCTGTCTCTCCCATCACGTCTCATGTATTCAAATGAGATACTGAGGCATGGGATGGGTTCAAGTCATTTATTGTACATAAACACATCAGTAGCTGTGATTGGAACATACACTTACTTACTTACTGACTGACTCATTACTCCAAACACACTCATGTGCATCTCCATTCAAACTTGCACTCACACTGAATGACTATACAAAATGGCACTGATTTTTCACATGCTCAGTAGCTTATATACATGTGCTCTCAGACTACAGTGGCTGACTAGGTATAATATACACAGTGGTCTACATCCCCCATTCACATTCCATCAGAGCAGAGTACTGTGACAAACTCTGTGACCAGAACCAGCACAGACCCCCCAAAATGAATGGCAACTCAAGTTTCTTCCAAGAGATTATCCACCTGTGGAGAACTCCCCAAGTATATCTGTTTGCCTCCTTTCACAACAGACAAAAAATGCTGCTCCAGGACTCCTTGCAGAAAGACCTGGAAGACAGACAACTTTTTTTTTCTTTTTCATGGAGTGGAATCTTCCATTATGCCTTCCCTTTTCCTGTGATAATCAGATTTTCATCATTAAATCACTGTTGCAGTAGCCTAAGCTATATTGGTTATATCCTGCCAAGAATATGACTGATCAGCTTATAAAGCTTAAGAGCATGTTCCATGCTTCCTAACCACTGAACAGCTCAAGAACAGTATAAGGTCAGTGGTTATCGTGCCAAATCTTCAGAACTCTATTGCTATTGAAGTGTGCTATATCCTGCAGGTTTTACGTTATCAGCAATTGGGTTAGCTAGAGATTTTTCAAGGCTGGGCAGATAAGTACCCCATTGAGGAAAGCTTTCCATTTTACCATTTTTTGAGAGGAAAAGTATAACTTTTCTTCCAAAATTTAGTGTTATGGGCTAGGGCTAATATTTCTGGCATTTCCCACTAAAACATTTTACCTAAAAAGTATGGTTTTTGGTCAGGAGTAAGATCAACTTATCAGCTTGTCAGACACGTTTGTCTATAAAGACATTAACCAGGCTTTGGATTGTATGATTCTTTTCTCCCCATTCCACAAGAGGAAAAAAGTTGTACAGGAGTTTTCGATCTTGAAGCTGGCTTCCTGTTCGTCTCAACCACTGAGGAGTGAGTCTGCTATTGCCATTTCAGTTATCTTCGACATCTCATCATAGTCTCTTCATCACTGTAGTGTTGCTTCTCAAGAAGCCATTAAGGATCAAAAGAAAGACAAGTTGTCTGTGTCTGTTTAGCTGCCCTCTTTTGGCAAGGAAGAACCACACTTGGCAACAGAGAAGGAAGCAGGCAATGCTGTATTGCATTGCTGCTGTGAGGAGCTTGAATCCCAAAGAAGGAACTGTTCATCTGGCCAGTCTTCTTTGGGGGGGGGGGGGGCTTTCAAGGAAAAGAAAACATAAAGTTACTCATTTGTCAGAAGATTGGATAGGTATTGCTAAGGGTTTATTTCAAACCTATCAGGCTTTACATTCTGAGTCTTTCCTAAATGTAAAAAGGAAAAGGCTTTCCTCTCTCTCAGATTTTGATTCTCATTCTGAGAGACAGGAATTCAATTATGTTAAGTTCCTACCCTACAAAATGGGGAATCAGACTCTGTGGAAAGTTTCTTCTTCAGATTTCCCACATGAGGAGTTAATCCTTTTCTGATACTCTTGCCAGAAAGAAGGAGTTATTTCAGTTAGATCAAATATGAAATACCTGAATCCCAGCAATGATGTGCCTTTCTACAAGTGGATTTTCCTTAATCTGCAGTTGTCCCTCTTTTTTTGCCAGCTTTAGAGTATGCTTTCTTTGCAGTCAGCAGTTTGCCTGATAGTCAGCCACCTGCTCCTCAAAATTCTAATACATCATATAAGGATGTTCTTCGTGTTTCACTGTTGCAGTCATTACATTTGGGTAATGTGCTGGCAGGTTGCCCTCAGTCGGCCTGATTAACAAAGTCTTGGGACCTGCGTTGGTTGCTGTCCCTTCTTCCATGATGTCAGGTTGTCGGGTATAAAACATGCAGCCGACGCCATTACATCAGTCTTTCTTGCCATGCGGTGCCCGAAGCAGAAGTAGTTCGCAAGTGCCGGTCGGCTGACTCCTGAAATTTCCATTTTTGAGTTTCAGAACCGAAATCTTCAACTAAAAGCTAAGTACCCCATTGGGGAAACTTTCTTGCTCCTTACCGATGTCAGTAAAAGTTAATAATTACATTACTTATGGGAAGCAAATACCTCATAAGTATTTTCATTTGTACTGTATTCCTTGCCTAGGCCCTGACCACAATGTACATTGCTGTCGGTTTCGTGCTAAATTTAATCAATGCACTATTAAATGTCGGTATATTTTTGCTTCTAAATATTTTGGCTCACGATTTAATTACCCAGAAATGTCGTCTGTTAAAAATCCGACTACCGGAATACATAAAAAACCGCAAAGAAAAAGACAGACCGTCGCAGTCCATAACTGACGACGCTTCTCCTATGCCAGTCGCCAGTTCGCCCGTACTCAGTGAGGTTCTTTCTCAGCCCTAGATACCTGCAACTTCTGATTCGCAGGCCTCTACTGAGACCCATTTGGAGTCCGGTATGCTGTGAGATACTTCAGTTATGGAACCCGCGGATGTCTCTTTCTTAGATGGGTCCAGAGCCGCTGTGCAGGCACCGGCTACTGATGGTGTTTTCAGGTCTACAGATTTGTATATTACACTGATGCCATCTTCAAAACTAAGGCCAAAATCTAAATCTATGTCTAAAAAAACAATGCCTGGGCACATGTGCAGGCCCCTATGCCTAAAAAACAAATGATCAAAATGGCTGAAGATTTAATTACTCTGATCAAGTGTAGCCAACCCCCTCCTTCTAAGAGGCCTAGGCAAGACATTGATTATGAATCTTCTGAACAGGATTCTATTTCTTCTGACCCTTCTAATGAACAGGATTTGTCTATACCTACTTATGAGGACTCTGATGCAGAAGATTCCATTCCTTCTGCTTCTCCATCTGAAGATTTTTCTTTTGGGGAAACTTTACATACCTTAAGGGAATATTTCCACTGGGAAAGTCAGGATGTCTCTGAATCTAAAAAGAAATAAAACGTCAGGGCATGCACAGGAATGCAAATGGCAGATGTTCTCCAATATAAACGGTTAAAAAGCACAGATCCAGATATGTAAGCCAAAAAGTGTAGACTCAACGTATCCAAGAGTTCGTAGAAAATTTATTTATTGCACATAAAGTAAGCGCTTTCACCCGTAGGCTTCTTCAGACTATTACACTCCATATAAAAACAGTTACTTTATATAATAGAAAATCACTGCTGATAGGTCAAAAACCTTCTTACATAAATTCAAACTCCCAAAGCGTTTAAAGCTAAACATTCCCAATAAATCACTAATGTAAAAACATTTCAAAAAGGAGACTTAGCAACCATATATCTCTTAAAATCCTGAAAGTGCATATATTTAAATACATTTATTTATATTTAAATAAAAATATATAATATAAAGCAAAAATGACAATAATAAAATGAAATAAAAATATATAAAATAATATGATGAAATGATAATAAATGCTTATGAATATTTGGGCTTAAGCAACTTTTTCTTACGTAGAATGGGCTGTAATTGAACTTTGTCATTGAGACCAGGGGACCTATCTGCTCTACAACAAATGATCCATCTCAATTCGCATTCTTGTATATAATTATCAATGCCCCCCCCCCCTGACATTGGGAATTGTCCTTTGCATAACACAAAACTTGAAAGAATGGGAAGCTCCCATATACATAACATGTTTAGCCAGTGCATTGTGTTCCGAGCCTAGACGTATATAGTACACATGCTCTCTAATACGTTCCCTTAGTTGTATACAAGTCTTTCCAATGTAGAATGCTGTGCAGGAAATGCATCTAGCAAGATAGACAACATTGGAACTCAAGCAGTTCGTCTTGTACTCATGTCCAGTGACAGGATGTATAAAACTCTTATCAGTGTCAATATATTGGCACTGATTACAGTTGTGACAAGGAGAGGTGTTATAATCACAGACATCAGGCACGCACTGATGGACCATTGGATTGTGACACAACATACGTTTCAGGTTTCGCTTATTCTTATAAACAAACTTGGATACAGGTCCTACAATGTCATTAACATCATTGTCAAGTAGGAGGGTGTCCCAGTGTTTTTCTATAATCTCTCTAACCTGCTTCACATCCTTTGTAAAATATAATGGTAACCTTATTTCACTTGCTTTTATGGTTTGAGTGTCATGTTCGATCTCATCCCATTCAGAAAAATAAGGACGTGCCCTTGAATTTCTAAGTTCATTCACTTCAACCACAGTCCTATCAATGTCAATTTCATTGTAACACCTCTCAGTTAACCTGTACTTAAGCTCAGATAACTCCTGCGAATAACCTTCATATGTTGGATTAAGTCTTGATGCTCTCATCATCTGGCCTTTTACAACATTGTCAAAAACATACTTAGGGTGCATACTGTGCCTATGTAACAGGGTGTTTTTATAACAAGCTTTCCTATGAACTGAGGTGTTCAAAAGCCCACTATCAAGTCTAGTAATATTAACATCCAAAAAATATATATCTGTTAAAGAAAAACAAAAAGAAAACCTAAGAAACCTAGTTAAACTATTTATAGTATGTACAAATTCCAAGAGGCTGATTTCATCACCCTTCCAAATCAGGAAAAGGTCATCTACAAATCTTCTGTAAAATCCAACATACTGTTGAAAACTATCTAAAGGAAATAACAATTCTTCCTCCCAATCCACCATTACAATATTGACATAGCTATTGGCACAGGAAGTGCCCATAGCTACGCCATCTTTTTTCAAATAGACATTATCATCAAAAACAAACAAGTTGTTATGAAGCATTGTTTCCAAAAATAGTGATAGAAGATCTATAGTCATATCATCCAATTCTGACCTATTCTTTAAATAATGTTGTACTCTAAGTACACCTAGATCATTAGGTATAACAGTGAACAAACTGGTGACATCTAGTGTAAGAAGAATGTAATGTTCATGATCATCCAAAGTCCGGGTATAATCATATAAGTCCAAAAGAAAATGTTTGCTATCTTTCAGAATGAAGTTATTCACATCAACTATGGGCCTAAGGTGATGTTCTAAAAATATAGAAAATGGTTCAGTGAGCCACCCCTGTCCAGCAACTATAGGTTGCATGGGTGGCTTATTCGTGGACTTATGGACCTTTCGGTAGTCCTTGTAACACTGGTATTAGCGGATTACTGACTTTCAAATACTTAAATAGGGTCCAGGTAATATTGTAACTCTTGATCAAGTCATCCAACATATATACTTGAAAAACTTTGACTAACTTCGTCCATGCTAATCCTCTCATAGAACAACTCATCGCCCAGCATACTCTTCATACTTTCAAAATAATCTACGCGGTCCATCAATACAACTGGACCACCCTTATCAGCTGGTCTGATGGTGATAGATTGATCCTTCCTTAAGTCAGAGAGTGCTCTTCTCTGTTGAAAGGTCAAGTTATGTCTCCGACCTCCAATTTTCTGACATCTTCCCTCATTATGGTACTTATGTAAATCATTCTCTACTAATTTAGAGAATGTATCTAATAATGGATGTAACAACGGTGTATAAATGCTGTTAGGACGAAACATGTCTGCCTGTGCCCCTATATGATCTCTCTCATTATTACCAAATTCCAATTTCAATTGGACATTGCGTACAAACATTCTAACATCTAAAATAGTCAGTTATATCAGGCGGTGCCTGAAGCAAAAGCAGTTCGCAAGTGCCGGTCGGCTGACTCCTGAGATTTTCAAATCGAATTTCAGAACCGAAGTCTTCAATAAAGCTAAGTACCCCGTTGGGGAAACTTTTTCTTGCCTCAGACCGATATCAGTAAAAGTTAATAATTGTATTTCTTGTGGGAAGCAAATACCTCATATGGATTTTCATTCTTACTGTATTCCATGCCTAGGCCCAGACCACGATGTCACTAGTTGTCGGTTTTGTGCTAGATTTAACAAACGCACTATTAAACGGTTTGATTTTGCTTGCCACTACTTTGGCCGAAGGTTTAATTATACCATGCTGTTGGAACAACCGACGACCGGAATACACAAAAAACGCAAAGACAAGGATAAGGACAGGCATCCGAGGCCCAAAACTGACGATGAAGCCTCTTCTAGGCCTGTCGCCGGTTCTCAGTGAGGCACTTTCGCAGCCCCTGACTCCCGCTACCTCAGAACCACAGGCCGCCTCTGACTCCTATGTGGAGATGTCTAGGCCTAAGGATACTCAAGGTGTTGAGCCTACCGAAACTAACCCTTCAGATGGGTCCAGAGCTGCTGAGAAGGCATCGGCTTCTGAGGATGTTTTCAGACCTTCACAGCTTACCATAAAAACTACAGCCAAGTCTAAAACTCCTTTAAAGACAAAGAAGCAAGTACAGCATTCACCTGGACAGGCCTCCATGCCTAAAAAAACAGATGCTCAAAATGGCCGAAGACTTAATTACTCTGATCAGGGGTTCCCATCCACCTCCTGATAAAAGGCCTAGGCAGGATACAGAATATGATTCCTCTGACCAGGTTTCCATTTCTTCTGATTCCTCTTCAGACCAGAGATACTCTTTACCCCCCCTATGAGGACTCTGATGCTGAAGAATCAATTCATTCAGCCTCTCCTCCTGAGGATTACTCTTTTGGGGAAACTTTACATACCATGAGGGAGCATTTCCACTGGGAGGGCCAGGACTACTCCGAATCCAAGAAAAGGCTCAGAGACTTCCTGTTATTGCCTCAACACAGGCCCCTTGCTATTCCGCCAGTGTTAGATATTGTGGATGATGTGTTCTCTGAATCCAGTTTAAATCCTGATTCTTTGCCCTCTGCTCCAGTCAAGCCAGATGGGTACTACAGAGTCCCTGACTCTCACAAATTTCTTTATAAAAACCCTGTTGCTGACCCAGAAACTATTTACCAGGGTCCCAAAGGGGTGAAGGCTTCCATGGCTAAAAATCCAGTTTCCTCTGACAGGGATTCTAGAGCATTAGACAGATGGGGGAAGAAAGTTTACACTTCTGCAACTTTAGCAGTGAGAGCATTAAATTGCCAGTTTCACATGCTTAAATACCAACAATACTTAATGTCTCTGTTAAAACAGAAAATGCTTACAAGTTCAGAACATCCTGACTATAAGGAAATGCAGGATTTATTGCATGCAGCTGAACAAGTGGGAAAACATATACTCTGCAATGTGGTTTTGATTCAATAGAGGCTTCTTGTAGAGCAGCAGTTACAGGATCTGTGATTCGAAGGCATGCTTGGTTAAAAGAACAAGGTTTACCTGATCATGTTAAGGCAAAATTATTGGATGCTCCTTTATAGCAGGATATTTTATTTGGTGTTAAGGCAGAAGAGGTATTAAAGAAAATGGAGGATAAGGCAAAATCTATGCAAACAGTGAATGATTTCTTACAGGTACAGCCACCTCGATTTAGCAGAAATTAGCCTTCAAAGAATTGGTCCTTTCCAGTGTCAGACAGACCACAAAGAGGCAGATACAGATGCCCAAGAAGCAGATCTCAGCCCCAAGTCTCCTACAGACCATGACAGTGGGGTGCTTCAACCCCAAAAGGAGGTGAAGACAAGTCACAACCTTATAGGAAACAGTCCCAATGACTTCCCCCTCCGAATGCCAAGCACTTATCTTTTGGCAGCTCCCTTAGGGAGAAAACTAGCACTTTTTTCTCAAAATTGGTATATGATCTCCCAAGACAAATGGGTTCTGAATATTGTGTCTCAAGGTTACAGGTTCCACTTTCACACTCTACCAAGGTTAAAAGGAATGCCAGACCTGCCACAAAATCAATGGGCAGAGGCACAAAAGCAAATTACAGCCCTCATGGACATGAGAGCTATTCAAAAAGTGCCACAACAGGAACAAGGACAAGGATTTTACTCAAGACTCTTCCTGGTTCCCAGAAAGGACAAAGCCTGGAGACCCATACTAGACCTCTCTACTCTAAATACTTACCTGGATGTTCCGAAATTCAAAATGTTGACACTACAGCAGCTTCTACCCATGCTGGGCAAGAAGGCTTGGCTTGTTACTTTGGACCGCAAAGAGGCATACCTGCATGTCCCTATCAGACAAAACTGCAGAAGATACCTCAGATTCATAGCTGGTTCAAAGCATTACCAATTTTCTGCACTGCCGTTTGGCTTATCTACTGCGCCCAGGGTCTTCACAAAGTGCCTGGCACCAGTAATTGCATTTTGCAGACAAAAAGGAATTCAAATATATCCATACCTGGACAACTTCCTTATTCAAGCAGACAGCAAGGACATTCTTCTACAGCATCTGGCATTTGTAAAAAGGTTGCTAATTTGCCTGGGGTACACAGTAAATGAAAATAAGTCAAAACTAGTGCCCTCACAAGAGATAATATTCCTGGGTGTCAGCTTAAATACAACGGCCCAGATGGCTTATCTCACGCCAGACAGACAAGAACAACTGACTCAGTACTTTCAATTGATGGCAACAAAAACCCAACTCCCTGCAAGAAAAATTCTGCAGGCCTTGGGATTCATGGCATCCTGCATACTACTAATTCCATATGCCAAACTCCATAAGAGGAAATTACAGTGGTACCTAAAAAGTGTTTGGACTCAACACTGTCACAGTTTGGAAGCAATTATACCACTAATTCCCTGCCTACAACAGGAGTTTCGATGGTGGGCACAGGCATGTCACCTCAACAAGGGACCGCCCTTCATTCTACCCACAGCCAGGCAGACACTAACAACAGATGCTTCGGATTACACCTGGGGAGCACACATGCCAGGAAAATGTATTCAGGGCAAGTGGGCCGTAGACCAAATGCACCTTCACATCAATCAAAAAGAGATGTTAGCTGTGCAAAATGCCCAAACAGCTTTCAAGGACTTTCTACATCTAGGACAGCTACTGCTAAAGACAGACAACACCACAGTTATGTGGTACATAAACAAGCAAGGCGGCACTCATTCTTATCCCCTATGCAGACAAGCCATGACCTTGTGGAACACAGCTCTAACCTATCAAGTTCATCTGCAAGCACAATTCCTGCCAGGAAAGAAAAACACTCTGGCAGACGACTTAAGCAGAAACATCATGGATCCTCACGAGTGGAAATTGAATCCACAAGTATTCAGCATGATAACGCAAAAATGGGGGTGCCCAGACATAGATCTTTTTGCCTCCCCACTGAATTGCCAACTACAAAAATTTTGCACAAGGACTTACCACACACAAGCATGGAAAGTGGATGCTCTCTCTCGTTCAACTGGAAAGGCCTAAAAGTTTATGCCTTCCCACCACTACCTCACCTTTCAAAGGTACTCCTAAAATCCAGACAAGAAAAACCACAGATGATCCTGATTGCCCCAGACTGGCCATGCCAGCACTGGTACCCAATCTTAAAGAACTTAGCTCAAGGCCCACCATGGATTTTACCTCAAACTCCACACCTGCTGATTCAACAAAACAATCAGATCCTGCACAGTCAGCTCAAAACCTTAAACCTGGCTACATGGCAGATTCCTTAGTCAAGCAGAAAACACCTCTCTCTAAAGCTGTTATGGATGTCATTTTGGAGGCCAGGAGGCCTAGCACCAGGAAATCTTATTCAGAAAAGTGGAAGAGATTCTGTGCCTGGAACCAGGCTCAAAGCTTTGACCCTCTTGTTCCAAATATTCCTCAGATTTTACAATACTTAACTGAGATGCTGGACAAAGGACTATCCTTTTCATCCATTAAGATCCACACCTCTGTCATCTCGGCTCATTACAACACAGATCCTCCTATTTTCTCTCATCCATTGCTAAAACAGTACCTCAGAGGGGCTAAAAACATAAGACTGTCCCAGAGAGCACCAACTCTAAAACTAACTTTACCTCCTTTTGAGCCAGCCAATTCAGCAGAATTAAAATATGTGTCATGGAAAACCGCCCTGCTTCTGGCAATAACCTCAGCACGAAGAGTCCCAGAGCAACAGGCACTAATGGCAGTGGAGCCTTTCATCATTTTTCACAAAGATAGGGTTTCTTTGAGAAAAAAACCTTCATTTATGCCAAAGGTAGTTTCCAGTGTGGCTCTTAACCAAACTATTCACTTGCCAACTTTTTATCCAAATCCCCAGAATAAAGGGGAAAGACTTCTGCATTCATTGGACATACACAGACAGTTATGTTTCTACTTGGACAAAACAAAAGTTTTCAGAAGATCTGAACAATTGTTTGTAGCATATGCTTCAGGATCACAGGGAAAGGCTATTTCTAAGCAGACCATTTCAAAGTGGATAGGACACTGTATACATTTCTGCTACACACAGCATGGGAAACATGTACCTAGTAAAATTAGGCCACATTCCACCAGGACAACAGCCACTTCAACTGCCTATCTTAAAGGAGTACCTACCAAAGATATCTTGGAAGCTGCAACTTGGAGTTCATTGCACACCTTTACCAAGCATTATCACTTGCCTCTTTATTCTAGATCCAGAGCTGGCTTTGCCACTGCAGTACTGCAGGGCCTCATAGCCACCCCAAATCCTCTATAGAACCAGCCACCCAACCTCAGCTTTGGATTCAACCCAAGTGTAATGACTGCAGAAGTGAAACACGATGAACATAGTACAGTTTTGTACCTACCATAAATGTAGATGTTCGAGTGTCTTCACTGCTGCAGTCCAGGTTACCCTTCCTCCAGCCCCTCTTTCTTAGCTGGGACTTATCTACACTTTTCTACCCTATACTACCTATGTGGTGTATTTGCTGGTAGCTGAACATTTTGGTTTTATTTTTCATGTATATTTTATTAGCAATATGTAATGCCTACTTATTTGGGGGCACCTGACATCTGGGGCAAGAAAAACTGAAGATAATGGCATCGGCTGCATCTTATATACCCCTGACGCACTGACATCAGGGAAGAGGCGACAGCAGCCGATGCCGGACCAAGACTTTGGAACTCTGGCCGACTGCGGGACCGCCTGACGGCAGGATAACCCAAGTGTAATGACTGCAGCAGTGAAGACACTCGAACATCTACATTTATGGTAGGTACAAAACTGTACTTTCTAGACATTGTTGATGATATTTTTTCAGAATGGTTCCTGATTCTCTGCCTCCGGCTCCTTGTAAGCCAGACAGATGCTACAGGGTTCCTGACTCCCACAAATTCCTTTTCAAAAATCCTATTGCAGGTCCTGAAACCATTTCTCAGGGTCCCAAGGGCATTAAGGCCTCTACTGCTAAAAATCCTACCCCTTCTGACAGAGATTCCAGGGCGCTGGATAGATGCAGTAAGAAGGTTTACACTTCCACAACCTTGGCAATTAGGGCTTTAAACTGTCAATTTCATATGCTTAAATATCAACAGCATATCATGGGACTTATTAAACAGAAAATTATGTTCATTTCTGACTGTGTGGAAAATAAAGATTTACAGGATTTATTGCATTCAGCTGAACAAGTTGGAAAACATACTTGGCAATGTGGTTTTGATTCTTTGGAGGTCTCTTGCAGGGCTGCTGTAACTGGGTCTGTGTTAAGAAGGCATGCTTGGCTGAAAGAGCAAACTCTGCCTGATCATGTCAAAGCAAAATTGTTGGATGCTCCTTTACAACAGGACCGTCTCTTTGGTAATAAGGCTGAAGAAGTTTTAAAAAAGATGGAAGATAAAGCTAAATCCATGCAAACTGTGAAAGATTTCTTATAAGTGCAACCTCCAAGATTTAGTAGGCACTGGTCTACTAAGAACTGGTCCTTTCCAGTTCTTTCGAGAGCCACTCAAGTCAAACCCAGACATTCCAAAGGCTCCAGGTTTCAGTCACAAGGGACTTTTAGAACAAAGCAATGGGGTGCCTCCACCTCCAAATCTAGAAACATCAAGGCACCTCCATATGGTAAACAGTCTCAATGACTTCCCTCTACACTTACCAAGCACTTACCTCTTAGCCGCCCTTTGGGGGGAAAACTGGCACTTCATGCAAGAAACTGGCAACTTATAACCCAGAACAAATGGGTTTTAAATATAGTATCCCAGGGATACAGATTTCATTTCCACACGTTGCCAATCCCAAACGGATGGCCAGACCTGCCCCCAAATCAGTGGGCAGAGGCCCAGAAACAAGTACTGCCCCTCATGAACATGGGGGCTATTCAATCAGTACCAGAAGAGGAAAAGTGACAAGCTTTCTATTCAAGTCTTTTCCTGGTACCCAGAAAAGACAAATCATGGCATCCAATTCTGGACTTATCTACTCTAAACACATTTTTGGACATTCCAAAATTCAAGATGCTGACTCTTCAACAGTTATTTCCTATGCTATGCAAAGATGCCTAGTTGGTAACTCTAGACTTAAAAGAGGTTTATCTGCATATCCCAATCAGGGAATCTTGCAGAAGATACCTCCGCTTCAAAGCAGGCTACTTGCATTACCAGTTCTCTGCACTGCCCTTTGGCTTATCTACTGCACCCAGGGTCTTCACAAAGTGTCTGGCTCCAGTAATTGCATTTTGCAGGCAAAGAAATATTCAGATATATCCATACCTGGACGATTGTCTAATTCAGGCAGAAAACAAGGACATTCTTCTAAAGCATCTGGCGTTTGTAAAAAGGGTTCTAACTTGTTTAGGGTACACCATAAACTAAAATAAATCACAACTGGTACCCTCTCAAAAAATTACATTCCTGGGTGCAAGCTTAAATACAACTGCCCAGATGGCTTACCTTACGCCAGAAAAGCAAATTAATTTGGTAACTTGCTTCAAACAGGTGGCCACAAAAACCCTGCTATCTGCAAGACAAATTCTGCAAGCCTTGGGGTTCATGGCCTTCTGCATTCTTCTAATTCCATATGCAAGACTGCATATTAGGAAACTTCAGTGGTACTTAAAAAGTTCATGGAGTCAGCATTGTCACAGCCTGGAAACAATTATTCCTATCATACCTTGCCTGCAACTAGAGTTCCTTTGGTGGGCAGAGGCCTGCCACCAAAACAATGACTGCCATTCACTCCATCCCCTGCAGCCAAAACTCTAACAACAGACACATCAGACTATGCTTGGGGGGCTCATCTGGCAGGGAAGTGCATTCAGGGCAAATGGAGCCCAAATCAAATGCACCTTCATATCAATCAGAAAGAGATTCTAGCTGTACAGAATGTACTGACAGCCTTCAAGGACTACCTTCATCCTGGACAATTAATGATAAAGACAGACAACACCACAGTTATGTTGTACATAAGCAGGGGGGTACACACTCCTACCCCCTTTGCAGACTAGCCATGGCATTGTGGAACACGACCTTGACCTACCAAATACAACTAGAAGCTCAATTCCTGCCAGGAAAGCTGAATACTCTGGCAGACGAACTAAGCAGAAATCTCATGGATCCACACGAATGGAAACTGGAACCATGGATTTTCAACATGTTGACACACAAATGGGGGAGTCCAGACATAGATCTTTTTGCCTCACCCCAGAACTATCAGTTAGACAAATTCTGCACAAGAACTCATCACAAAAAAGCCTGGAAAGTGGATGCTGTATCATTCAGCTGGAAAAACCTATCAGTTTATGCCTTTCACCCTCTGCCTCTGCTCTCCAAAGTTCTACTAAAAGTCAAACAGGACAAACCAAAAATGATTCTGATTGCTCCAGACTGGCCTTGCCAACACTGGTACCCACTCCTGCGCAATGTGTCACACCTTTCACCTGCCTCAGACACCTTACTTACTGTCTCAGCCGAACAACCAAATTCTGCACACTCAGCTCCAAACTTTGAATCTTGCAGCGTGGCTAATCACCTAAATTCACCCTTAGCATCCCTCAGCAAACCTGTGATGAATGTCATTTTGGAGGCGAGAAGGCCTAGTACTAGAAAATCTTATGCTGACAAATGGAAAAGATTCTGTGCCTGGAATCAATCACAAGGAATAAGCACAGCAGTGCCCAATATTCTTCAGATTTTACAATATTTAACTGAGATGCTTCACAAGGGCCTGTCCTTTTCTTCCATAAAAATCCACGCCTCAGCCATTTCAGCTCATTACAACACAGAACCTACCCTCTTCTCTCATCCTCTGCTAAAGCAGTATCTCAGAGGGGCCGAAAATTTAAGGCCACTCAGGAGAGCTCCAACCCCTGCCTGGGACCTCAATTTTGTATTGGAAAAACTCACTCTCCCTTCTTTTGAGCCAGCTGCTACTGCAGACTTAAAGATTTCTCTCCTGGAAAACAGCTTTCCTTGTAGCAGTTACTTCAGCTAGAAGGATTTCTGAATTACAGGCTCTTATGGCAGTGGAGCCTTTCATTATTTTTCATACGGACAGGGTGTCTCTCAAGACCAATCCATCCTTCATGCCTAAGGGTGGTATCCAGTGTGGCTCTTAATCAGACCATTCATTTGCCAACTTTCTTTCCCAATCCACAGAACAAGGGGGAACGGATTCTGCATTCATTGGATGTACACAGACAACTTAGATTTTACTTAAAACAAAAATCTCTAAGGAAATCAGAACAACAAATTGTGGCATTTGCTGCAGGGGCAGAGGGAAAGGCTATTTCAAAGCAGACTATTTCCAAATGGATAAGCCATTGCATTTGTTTCTGCTATATGCACCATGGTAAAACTATCCCCCAGGGGATCAGATCTCATTACACCAGGGCTGCATCTACTTCTACAGCCTTTCTCAGAAGTGTTCCTACCATAGACATTCTAGAAGCTGCTACC